>NW_025125323.1:0-1089 GCF_004010195.1 Chiloscyllium plagiosum | reverse complement strand
CAAACCCCTGTCATGTGGCTGACCAGCAGTCTCCGAGTGTACTGGGTCATTGAGAATATGGAACATTGGCTGTGAAACAAATACCTGAGCACTGGTTGCTACGCTTTCACAACAGTTCAAATTTAATCAAGCAGCTTAAATTATGCCTCAAAATACTAAAACCCAATTGAATTTGGGATTAATGTTTTGACAGCATTGAACCAATGAGACAATCTGATTTTTGGGGTATAAAGAATGTGCATTTTGAGATTTAGCCAGAGAGAGCAACCAACTGTTATCACCCGACTAACCTCCAGCAAACCACTCTGTTTCAAAGGCACCTTTTCATATGAAATATCTTTGCAGTAAAAGACCGAAGATGACCCAGGGAGATCTACAGCCAGAGGAAGGCAGGCACCAGAGACAACAGCCGCTGTAGGGCTTTGCAAATTAAGTTGATGTAATTTTGACAGGGGCATTTATTAGAACAGTTTTTTTTTATCGTGTTGGAGATAGATAACAAGCCTGTAAGAGAATGAAGGGTCAGAGTTGTAAGCAATTGTTGTTTCATATTTACTTTTAGAGTTCGAGAATAAATTAACGTTTTTTTTGAAATTGTGGAAGTTGGGTGTTCTCTGTCATTCATACTCTCACAGATTACGAGGCGAAGTGAACTTTTCTGGGGGTTTGGTTTAATTAGCGGAAGGGTTCACCACCGTGTCATTATAAATTATGTGTTTCTTTGATTTTGCTTTTGTTTTGGCCCCTTATGGTCCCTGTCCAAAAGAGGTTGTTGGGGATGGAGTCATGGGAGAGCTATTTTCTGTTTGTTTATTGTTTCCACAGAATAAGAAATTGTTGTTTTGAAAGAGCAGAGTGTGGCTTTGCTCTGTGTTTCACACAGTGCTGTCCCTGTCCCGAGGGTGTCTGTTGGGGACAGTATGGGGGTGAGTGCTGGGGTGGGGAGTGGTTTTGTTTTTTTTCTGTGTACTCCTTCTGTCTGAAAGAGTTGAGGATTCTTTTTCAGACTGGAGGCCTCTGACCAATGGTGTGCCAAAACTGGTAAATCCAGGTGCCACCACCACATTTGAAAGGGACCTGGATGGGGAG
>NW_025125322.1:0-1089 GCF_004010195.1 Chiloscyllium plagiosum | reverse complement strand
CCTTGAAAATAAAGTTCGATTCTACAAAGTGAATCAGATTCCAATTAACTCAACTCAACACAATGAAGCAAAGCAAAATCGGAATTCAATCAATTCAAATCAACATAATGAAACCCAGCGCTGCTAGAAAGTTCAATCTAGAATGTAACGAATCTAGCTGATCTACTGTGTCCATTGCACCCGATGTGGTCTCCTCTGCATCGGGGAGACAGGACACCAACTCACTGATCCTTTCAGAGAACGACTCTGGGACATGCACTAGCCAACCCCACTGCCCCGTGGCTGAACATTTTAACACCCCTCCCACTCCCCCACGGATATGCAGGTCCTGGCCTCATCGCCAAACCCTAACCACCCGACGCCTGCAGGATGAACATCTTGGGACCATCCAACCACATGGGATCAATATGGATTTCAATGGTTTCTTCATTTCCGCTCCCCCTTACCTTATCCCAGATGCAACCTTCCAAATCAGCACGGCCCTATTGAACATTCCTACCTGTCCCTGGCACTGTGAGGCAGTCACAATGCCGTTCCAGTTGTTAAATTTGTTAATCTACTTGTTTAAGAGACTTTTAGTTTTTCAAGTAATCCAGCCATACAGTGTGCTTAACTGATTTTTTAAAAAATCACCGAGCAACTGAGTCCGTCGCAGCCTTGTTCAATTCTTAATTGCAGGGTGTAATCACTTTTCAGAAAGATCATTTCAAGGAATCAAGCGAGCTAAACGGGGTCATGAAATAGCTTTAGCAAGCAGAATTAAGGAAAATCCCAAACATTTTATTCTTATATAAGAAGCAGGCGGGTAACCAGAGAAAGGATTGGTCAACTAAAAGATAAGGAAGGAAGGCTGTGTGCAGAACCTGAGAGAATGGGTGAGATTCTGAATGATTACTTTGCATCAGTTTTCACTGAGGAAAGGAACATAATGAATCATGAGATTAGAGACAGAAGTTTGATTAGTCTGGATCACGTTGGCCATAAGTAGGGAAGATATATTGGGTATGCTAGAGGTTATTAAAGTGGACAAATCCCCAGGACCGGATGGGATCTATTCCAGGTTGCTGAGGGAGGCGAGAGAGGAAATAT
>NW_025125321.1:0-1089 GCF_004010195.1 Chiloscyllium plagiosum | reverse complement strand
GGCAGGGGAGAGAAATATATCTGCAAATAAATTACAGATGGTGTGTCAGACCGATACAGTAATGATATTGAGAAAATGTTGATCATCAAATATCACTTGGGATAGTGTGGGAGGAGATGCAGACCAGGTAGCTGTGGGAGTCAGTGGGTTCCTCCTCCCACCCTATCTCATGTAAAAACATTATCCCTTATTCCCTATTCCTCCGCCGCATCTGCTCCCAACAGTACTAATTCCACCACAGATGGTCTACTTCTTCAAAGATGGCAACTTCCCCTCCCATGTGGTGGATGATGCCCTCCAGTGAATCTCATCCAGTTTACGCATCTCCGGCCTCGAACCCCATCCCTCCAATGGGAACAAGGACGGAAACCCCCTAATTATTATATCATAACGTTTATACCAGTAACATAGAAAAGCAAAGGGCAAATCTATGGCAGAACTTTTAAACTGAAAGGCAACTCATAATAACGGGATGAAACGTGATCCAGGCAGAGTAAAATGGAACTAAAGCCTGACAAGAAAATCCACCAAAGAAGTCAGTAACATTGTGGAAATATTTCAAGTTCTGGGTAGGTGCATTTCAACAAAAGGTGAAGGAACCAAAACCATGATTCCTTGGATGATGACAGAGACACAATGTACTCAACACCAACTCCAACTTGCTTCCCCCCCTCCCCCAAAATGAAAATGCGTATGAAACATATCAAGTGAATTCTTCAAGAAAGAACCAGATCACGGTGGCACAGTGGTTAGCATTGCTGCCTCACAGCGCCTGAGACCCGGGTTCATTTCCCCCCTCAGGCGACTGACTGTGTGGAGTTTGCACGTTCTCCCCATGTCTGCGTGGGTTTCCTCCGGGTGCTCCGGTTTCCTCCCACAGTCCAAAGATGTGCAGGTCAGGTGAATTGGCCATGCTAAATTGCCCGTAGTGTTAGGTAAGGGGTAAATGTAGGGGTATGGGTGGGTTGCGCTTCGGCGGGGCGGTGTGGACTTGTTGGGCCGAAGGGCCTGTTTCCACACTGTAAGTAATCTAATCTAATCTAATCTAATCTAAAATATAATATGATGAAAGAGAAAACCAAGAGGAAA
>NW_025125320.1:0-1089 GCF_004010195.1 Chiloscyllium plagiosum | reverse complement strand
GTGGGGAGAAAAGAAACTCCCAAGCTGTGAGACCCTGTGTGAAGAGCGAAGCATAGTTCTGGTTCAAATGTTTGCAGACTATTTGAGGCAGACGAAACGCAATAGGAACTTCCAAGAAAGTTTATATTCGGTGGTCCAATGCTGAATTAATAGATTTTTTTCAGGGCACAATCCTGCATTTTCCAGCTAGCTGTTTCGTCAACTGTAGCCATTCCTCAGTGCCAGTGAGGCGACAGCCCAGTGAATAAATGCATTTGAATACACTTGATGATGTGCAACAGTTTTGACATGTGATAGTGCATAGCTCCAGTCAGACATATCGACAGAGAACTGCTGAAATTATGACTTTCTTCAAAGAGTATGTGTGCTGCTGGTTGGGAGATTGAAAACTTGGTGGAATGCTCTCCATCTATTCAGAAAGTCACTTTTCCAGCGACACGCTTATTTGCAATTTTTCACCTTGCCATTTCAGTATTTAAGGCAAATGCATATTCTACCTCTGCTCAGGATCACATGGCCAAGCCATACCACCACCAACAGCGTCGTAAGAAACAGCAGTAACATAGTCAGCACACAGGTTGATTTTTCATCAACTGCATGTCCCTCCACAGCTGCAGATGTAAAGGCATGAGAAACAGAGCAAGAATAGGCAAGTCAGCCAGCCCCCCCAAATCTCTTCCACCATTTGTTACAATCACAGCTGATCTCACCTCGGCCTGACCCTCAACTTCACTTTCCTGTCTGTCTCCACAACCCTTTAACCAATTATTTAATTAAAAGTCTATCTCCCATTTGAATTCACTCAATGTTCTGGCCTCCACGGCAATCTGGGATTTTGAATTCCATAGGTCAATGCCCATTTAAGCGGTGGAATTTCTCCTCATCTCTGTCTGAAATGTGCCACCCTTTCTCCTCTTGTGCGAGATTGAACCAGAGGATGAAACATCCATTTAATTTCTTAATGACTTTTATGCCTTCTGTACCTCAACAGATGTCATCTCATTCTTCAAATTCCAGGTTTGCATTGTTGAAAACTGTTCAATGTTTCTTTTTCTTAGATGATGCTAAACGTCGAGATCCAATTGAAGG
>NW_025125319.1:0-1088 GCF_004010195.1 Chiloscyllium plagiosum | reverse complement strand
GGAATGCAAAGGCTGTGGGCCCTAATAACATTCTATTCAAGCTGTTCCTGCTGGGACACAGCACTGGCATCGACCTGTCAATGTGGGAAACTATCCGGATGTGTCCTGTACACACACAGACAAAACAATCAATCAATGACTGCCCCATTGCTCTCATCTCTATCATTAATAAAGGGATGGAAAATATCACCCACCGTGGGATCAAGCAGCACTTCCTCAGCACCAACCTGCTCACCGAAGCTCAGTTTGGGCTCTCATCCCTTGGGGTCATTGAAGTCTTGACTTAATGATGTACAACAAGAGACCACGCAGCTGCATTCTAGAGGTGAGGCAACAGTGACTGCACTTAATATCATCATAACTGCATTTGACCAAGTGTCGTATCCAGGATTAATGGCAAATCTGGAGCAAATAGGAATCGTCTGTACTGGCTGAATTTATACCCGGTACAAAGGAAGGTGGCTGGGGTTGGAGGAGAGCAGCCATCTCAGCTCCAGGAAAGCTCCGCAGCAGTTCCCCTGTGCGGGTGTTTGAGTAAGCCTGTAGGTCAGAAATGGATAAGTAAGGCACCACACTCCTACGGGATGATACGGCTGCTCTCTCGAAGGTGGCTGGGGTTGGAGGAGAGCAGCCATCTCAGCTCCAGGAAAGCTCCGCAGCAGTTCCCCTGTGCGGGTGTTTGAGTAAGCCTGTAGGTTAGAAATGGATACGTAAGGCACCATACTCCTACGGGATGATACGGTTGCTCTCTCGTTAGACAGGACGACTGGTGGTAGTTTAACTGGACAGTCATCATGCCTCAAGTGAGGGAGAGGTTGAATAGGACAGCCCTTTTCAGTCACCTCAGTCAGTGTAGAATTGAACCCACACTGTTAGTATTAAACTGCATTACAAACTAGCTGTCCAACTGATTGAGCTAACCAAGTTCTCGCTCAGCTCCTTGGGTTAGATATTGTAATATTATTCCATTCAGTATGTTGTTAGACACCTCTGGAGCAGGTGGAACTAGAAGCCAGCTTCCTAGCTCAGGGAGAGGGACAGCATCAGTGAGCGAAAAGAGTGCTCTCTGCCCTAGGCCTTCAGCTGCT
>NW_025125318.1:0-1088 GCF_004010195.1 Chiloscyllium plagiosum | reverse complement strand
TTTATAATCATCTGGAAAGAAATAATTTGATTAAGGATAGTTAACACGGTTTTGTGAAGGGTAGTTCGTGCCTCACTAACCTTTATTGAGTTCTTCGAGAAGGTGACCAAACAGGTGGATGAAGGTGAAGTGGTTGATGTGGTTTATATGGACTTCAGTAACGCGTTTGATAAGGTTCCACACAGTAGACTATTGCACAAAATATGGAGTTTCGGGGTTGAAGGTGATTTAGCAGTTTGGATCAGAAATTGGCTAGCTGAAAGAAGACAGGGGGTGGTGGTTGATGAGAAATGTTCATCCTGGAGCTCAGTTACCAGTGGTGTGCCCCAAGGATCTCTTTTGGGGCCACTGCTGTTTGTCATTTTTATAAATTATCCGGATGTGGGTGTAGAAGGATGAGTTTGTAAATTTGCGGATGACACGAAGGTAGGTAGAGTTGTATGTAGTGCTGAAGGATATTGTGGGTTACAGAGGGACATAGATAAGATGTAGAGCTGGGCTGAGAAGTAGCAAATGGAGTTTAATACGGAAAAGTGTAAAGTAGTTCACTTCGGATGAAGTAACAGGAATGCAGAGTACGGGGCTAATGGAAAAGTTCTTGGCAGTATAGATGAACATAGAGATCTCAGTGTCCAGGTGCATAAATCCCTGAAAGTTGCCACCCAGGTTGATAGGGTTGTTAAGAAGGCATATGGTATTTGGCGTTTAATTGTAGGGGGATTGCATTTCAGAGCCACGAGGTTATGTTTCAGCTGTACAAGACTGGGAAATCCTAAGTAGAAGTGAGAATAGAAAAACTGGTGAAGATGGTTCCGAAGTTAAAGACAGAAAGCTAATGAGAAGAAAAGGCAGGTAAGAGCAAGTCAGAGAATGGGATAACTGAATAATTAAACTGCACGAATTTCAGGATTTTGGTTTGCTCGCTGAGCTGGAAGGTTTGTTTCCAGACGTTTTGTCACCATACCAGTTAACATCTTCAGTGAGCCTCCGGATGAAGCACTGCTGGTGTTTCCGGCTTTCTATGTATACATTTGGGTTTCCTTGGGTTGCTGATGTCATTTCCTATAGTGATGTTATTTCCTGTTCTT
>NW_025125317.1:0-1088 GCF_004010195.1 Chiloscyllium plagiosum | reverse complement strand
CTGTTAACATGCAGGTAACATTCGTGTGTCAGCCCTGCTGCACCCTGAACATTCCCTCAGTACAGAAATTGGAGCTCATTCAGCATATCAAGCTGGTTTCATTGGAATGTGAGAAAGCCATTCAGCCCATCGAACTATTCGATAAGAAGAGACACTCTGTTGTTTCTAACACAAGAAGAGATTTTGTTTAAAAATCTGCAAATTTTGCAATTCAAAGTCGAAGTCAGGACGTTGGACCCACACAAGAGAGGCGGCTTCAGGAGGTGAGAAGTCAACGACTTGAGTCAAAGCCTGCTTCAGGACTGCGGGTGAGTGGGAGGTTTAAGGGGGTGTACATTTAAAGAGGCGGGGGAGACAGGATGGTGAGGTGGGGATAGGTGAACAAAAGTAGAGGTTATGCCCGGGTTGGTCGATGGGAGGAATGAATCCAGTTGGGAGATGGCAGAAGGGATGCTCAGAGGAATGGAATGGGAGGAGGAGGGACTGGGAATGTATTTGGGGGATTGGAGGGGAGATTATTTGAAATTGGAGAACTCAATGTTGAGTTACACGGGTTGTAGGCTGCACAGGCAGAAGATGAAATGTTGTTCCTCCAATTTGCGATTTACTTCATAGTGGAAATGGAGGAAGTCAAAGATGGCCACGGTGGAAAGGGTGTGAGAGGGGAAATTGAAAGACGCAGTGACTGGGAGGTCAGCTCAACCCTTATGGGCCCAGCTGAGATGCTTAGCAAAATATCCCCTTATTTTACGCTTGGGATTGCCGATGTAGAGAAGATCACATTGGGAGCACCAGATACAGTAAACTAGGTTGGATCCCAACACCTGGCACATTTTCCACAAGGAACATTCCCTTCGCTAATCTTTGGTTCGTTCCCCACTCCCCACTAAACCCTCCAATCCGCACTGACAACTGTCCCTGCAAACGGAAAAGATGCATCACCTGCTGGCACCCAATCTCCCTCACCTCCATCCAGCGCCCCAACAGTCCTTCCAGGTGAAACAGAGATTCACCTGCCTCCGTTCCAACCTAGTGTACTGCAACACGTGCATCCAATGTGGTCTTCTCTACACTGGGAAGACCAAACA
>NW_025125316.1:0-1088 GCF_004010195.1 Chiloscyllium plagiosum | reverse complement strand
GGTCAGAGTACCCGGAGTGGGGAGGGTCAGTGTACCGGGAGTGAGGATGGTCAGTTTTGTCTGCAGTGGGGATGGTCAGTGTACCTGGAGTGGGGATGGTCAGTGTGTCCGGAGCGGGGATGGTCAGTGTACCCAGAGTGGGGATGGTAAGTGAACCCGGAGTGTGGATGGTCAGAGTATCCGGAGTGGGGAGGGTCAGTGTGCCCAGAATGGGGATGGTCAGTGTGTCCGGAGTGGGGATGGTCAGTGTGTCCGGAGTGGGGATGATCAATGCACTCAGAGTGGGGATGGTCAGTGTGTCCGGAATGGGGACGGTCAGTATGTCTGGAGTGGGAATGGTCAGTGTGTCCAGAGTGGCGATGGTCAGTGTACCCAGAGTGGGGATGGTCTGTATGCCCAGAATGGGGATGGTCAGTGTGTCCGGAGTGCGAATGGTCAGTGTACCTGGTGTGGGGATGGTCAGTGTACCCGGAGTGGGGATGGTCACTGTGCCCAGAATGGGGATGGTCAGTGTATCCAGAGTGAGGATGATCAGTGTGTCCAGAGCAGGGATAATCAGTGTACCAGAGTTGGGATGGTCAGTGTGTCCAGAGTGGGGATGGTCAGTGTACCCGGAGTGGGGATGGTCAGTGTACCCAGAGTGGGGATGGTCAGTATGTCCAGAATGGGGATGGTCAGTGTACCCGGAGTTGGGATGGTCAGTGTGTCCGGTGCAGGGATGGTCAGTGTGCCCAGAGTGGGGATGGTCAATATGCCCGAAATGGGGATGGTCAGTGTACCCGGAGTGGGGATGGTCAGTGTGTCCGGAGCAGGGATGGTCAGTATGCCCGGAATGGGGATGGTCAGTGTATCCAGAGTGGGGATGGTCAGTGTGTCCAGAGTGGGGATGGTCAGTGTACCCAGAGTGGGGATGGTCAGTATGCCCAGAATGGGGATGGTCAGTGTACCCAGAGTGGGGATGGTCAGTGTGTCTGGAGCAGGGATGGTCAGTGTACCCAGAGTGGGGATGGTCAGTGTGCTCGGAGTTGGAATGGTCAGTGGGCTCGGAGTGGGGATGGTCAATATGCCCAGAATTGGGATGGTCAGTG
>NW_025125315.1:0-1088 GCF_004010195.1 Chiloscyllium plagiosum | reverse complement strand
GTGAGAGACGTGCATAGGGGTGAATACTTCAAGATTGTTCGCAAGGTTGGGGAATCGAGTACTACGGGACATCCGTTCATGCTTCGAGAAGAATAAAATAAAAATTAACTCGTAGGGGCAACTCTTTTACACAGATAATGGTACACATATGGACTGAGTTGTTACACTAACAACATTGAAAAGGCACTTGGACAAACACAGATAGGAAATGATTAGAGGATACTGAGCAAGCGCAGGGAAATTGGATGAGTGTGGATGTACATTTTGTTCAGCATGGAACATCTGGGCCGAAGGGCCTGTTTTCGTCTGTAGAACCGTATGACTGCAAATACGTGCGTTTTGTGATAGAGACAGGGAGGGGGAGACCGAAGAAAAAATGTCATGGAAAGATATGTTCACTGGTTCCAGAATGCTGAAATGAAGACATTTCGATAGTATCATGCAATACGGGTCAGTATTATGAAGAATTATGAGTGAATGGTATACTAGTGTGAGTTCAGGCGATGGAGAGTTTTGAATGAGAATTTGTCCTGCAGCTTTGCAACTGGGAGGGAGGACTACAGAGTCTTAGACACATTGAGCTGTATAAAACAGTAATTTGTCTCAAATTCATTTTCATTGACTGTGACAGAGGAATTGTCTGTACGAAGCTGATCTAGATTCCTGGCGCTATCTTATCGAACTTACCTCATTAGCTACCTACCCACCCCATGGTGTCCCTCTTATTCAATACCAGCCCGATTCTCCCACCCATCATGACTGGAGGTACACAAGTAGCCAGGGTGCCCCTGGATATTCCGTGATCCCTGGCACTGGTGCCATCTTTAAAAGGCCAAGGGGCACACGGTTGAGCTTTCTCAGGTTGGTGCTGCCCTGGACAGATTACCCCGAGCATGGTATATAAGGGGCAATTACACCACAGCTTGTTGATAGAGCATGGCGGGCATAGTGAATGGGCTAGTACAGAGTGGGAACATTCCCTTCCCAGAGGGGGCCATACCACCAGACCTACCGAGCATGGTCTGTGCTCACCACCCAGCTCAGTGCAGTATCTACGGTCTGAAGGAATATCCAGCAATACAGGACAC
>NW_025125314.1:0-1088 GCF_004010195.1 Chiloscyllium plagiosum | reverse complement strand
GTACTGTATTTACTCTCTGAGTAGGAATAATTCGGTCTGTGTTCAGTATTAATAGGGACAATTCTATTGATATACTGCATTTACACTCTGAGTAGGAATAATTCTGTCTCTGTTCAGTATTAACAGGGACAATTATATTTCTGTACTGTATTTACTCTCTGAGGAGGAATAATTCTGTCTGTGTTCAGTACTAATAGGGACAATTCTATTTATGAACTGTATTTACTCTCTGAGTAGTAATAATTCTGTCTATGTTCAATATTAATAGGGACAATTCTATTTATGTACTGCATTTACACTCTGAGTAGGAATAATTCTGTCTATGTTCAGTATTAATAGGGACAAGTCTATTTATGTACTGTATTTACTCTCTGAGTAGGAATAATTCTACCTGTGTTCAGTATTAATAGGGACAATTCTATTTATGTACTGTATTTACTCTCTGAGTAGGAATAATTCTGTCTATGTTCAGTATTAATAGGGACAATTCTATTGATATACTGCATTTACACTCTGAGTAGGAATAATTCTGTCTCTGTTCAGTATTAACAGGGACAATTGTATTTCTGTACTGTATTTACTCTCTGAGGAGGAATAATTCTGTCTGTGTTCAGTATTAATAGGTCTTTACTCTCTGAGGAGGAATAATTCTGTCTGTGTTCAGTATTAATAGGGACAATTCTAGTTATGTTCTGTATTTACTCTCTGAGTAGGAATAATTCTGTCTGTGTTCAATATTAATGGGGCCTATTCTATTTATGAACTGTATTTACTCTCTGGAATAATTCTGTCTATGTTCATTATTAATAGGGACAATTCTATTTATGTACTGTATTTACTCTCTGAGTAGGAATAATTCTGTCTATGTCCAATATTAACAGGGACAATTCTACTTATGTATTGTATTTACTCTCTGAGTAGGAATAATTCTGTCTGTGTTCAGTATCAAAAGGGGCAATTCTATTTATGTACTGTATTTACTCTCTGAGTAGGAATAATTCGGTCTATGTTCAGTATTAATAGGGACAATTCTATTTATGTCCTGTATTTTCTCACTGAGTAGGAATAATTCTGTCTATGTCCAATAT
>NW_025125313.1:0-1088 GCF_004010195.1 Chiloscyllium plagiosum | reverse complement strand
AAAGCCATGCTATTTGTGTAACGTCGCTCAGGTATATATCCCCCAACTTGCTGAAACCTGCTGTCACCATTGCAACCCCCATTATTACTCAACATTGCTTCGTCTTTAAAATCATCCCTATCAGTGTGATCTCCTCCACTGAGTACAACACTCCCAGTCTGTGCAATGAGCGATGCGTGGTTTTATAAAAGGCGAATTTAAAAAAAAATCTGTTGGATTCTATATTTTGGTGTGACCATAAATGGCAGAATAGATAAGGGTGGGGGAGGCTAGTAGCGGTCGAAGTACATTTGAAATTTAGGAAGCATTTTGACAAGTTTCAACAAGGGCTAAATATTAGCTCAGGAGAGAATAGGGCCCATGAAAGGTCAATGAGGTTGTCTGTGTGGAATTACTGCTGATGGGGGAGATCCAAAACAAATATTTTGCATTTTGATTTACTTTGGAGAAAGACATGGAAGTTCGGGAACTTGGAAAAATACATAGTGATGTATCGAACAGAGTTCACATTGGATAACAGGATGGTTTAAAATGAAAAAAAGGTTGCTAAAACCTTGGGACATGATCAGATGTATCCCAGCGCTCTGTGAGAAGCTCGGGAGGAATTTACAGGGCACCTCACAGGGATATTTGTATCATCAACAGCCACCTCAGACCAGTGAGACTAATGGAAGAGGTGGGTAAGTTATTGGAGGAGATTCTGAGAGAAAGGATCATCATGCATTTGGAAAGGCAAGGATGGACCAGTGATGGTCAGCATGACCTTGTGCACGGGAAACCATGTCTCACAAACTGGATTGAGTGTTTGTGGAGGTAGAAAAGTGATAGATCAAGGCAGAGCAGTTGATGATGTCCACATTAACTTTAACAAGGCCTTTGACAAGGTTCTGCATGGCAGACTGGTTAATAAGTTTAGATCACACATAACCAGGGATCATTCACCAACTGGAAACAAAATTGGATTGACGGTAGGAGATAGAGCGTGCTCATAGAGAGTTGCTGCTCAAACTGAAGGCCTGTGACCAACGGTGTGTCATGGGCTTCGGTGCTGGGTAACTGTTGTGCATCATTTATATGAATAGTTTGGA
>NW_025125312.1:0-1088 GCF_004010195.1 Chiloscyllium plagiosum | reverse complement strand
TACAGGGATAGGGCACAGCTCAGGGAGCAGGAGGAGGACTGCAGTCTGTGTCTGTGTCTGTGACTATCTACAGGGATAGGGCACAGCTCAGGGAGCAGGAGGGGGACTGCAGTCTGTGTGCAGGGACGGGGTATTGACCGATAGGTCTTTCCGCTGTCACGTCGTGGGGCAGGTCTCGCACCACCCTCTGGGTCTTCCAGCCTGGCATGGGCGAGTTGCGGTCTAGCAACAGCCTCTGATTCCGTCTCTCGCCTTCGGATCATCACGATTCCATCCGGCCGCGGGATCTCTCAGTGTGGATCGCCAACCATAGTGTGTCGGTCGGTCGCCCTTGGGATCCATCGCTGATGTGTTGAACATCACCCAATGAGGACACAGGACCTCCTCATGGGGAGTGTGGGCAGACCAGGAGTTGGAGAACAGCACGTTTCCCCCCACCCCACCGTGGCCTGGAGGACCAGGAGTCAGGGATAATGCCACCCTCACCCCCTCCCTCCCACCCCCCCACCCCACTGTGGTCTGGACAGCCAGGTGGCAGCGCCCCCTTGTGGGCTGGAGGACCATGTGTCACGGACACCCCGTCACTGGAGGATTGACCGACAGGGAACAGCGTACCCTGGAGTGTGGGAGGACCAGGAGTCCGGGAACAGTGCCCCCTCATGGGCTGGAGGACCAGAGGGTCAGGGAACAGTGTCCCCTCGTGGGCTAGAGGACAAGGGGGTCAGGGAGCAGTGCCTCTCATGGCCTGGAGGGGTAATAGCTTTTGCTCCCGCCCTCAAGTGTGGAATCCATTCCCATCACGCGCCGAGCGACACACACAGGTCAGCATCCAGGGGGTAAAACACACACGAAAACACCGACAGCAAGTTCAGGAGGAGTTTATTCAGTCAAACCTCTGGGCCCTTACAGTCACTGATTGGAGGATCAAGACAAGGATGGAGAGAGCACATGCGAGAGCGAGAGTACACCGACTATAAAGAGAGCAAGGGGGAGCGAGAGAGCTCAAAGGATAAACAGAGTGATAGAGGGAGGCAGAAACTGAGAGCGAGCGCGCGAGAAGAAAGGATAAAGAGATCGAGAGAGAGCAG
>NW_025125311.1:0-1088 GCF_004010195.1 Chiloscyllium plagiosum | reverse complement strand
AGCAAAATAAATCAATGGTGAAATGAATACTTTAAAAAAAAAACAGCATCGTTCTGAAACTGGAATGTTCTGCCGAATGGTATAGTGGAGGAAGCAGCTTCAACCCCGAGGTCTTCAAAAGGAATCTACAAGTTTCATAAGGAGATGTTTTGCAGTATCACATCGTAAAAGGATTTGGGAGTGAACATAGGCAAGTTCCTCTTTGAGAGCTGATCAAATCATTGCCTCCGAGTTATTACCTTTGATCGTTGTATAACATTGCACAAACTACCAGCTCACCAGTTATTTCCTAATGGTTTGTCATATTCTGAAATAACGACTGAGTCATGCATGCAACTAAACTTACTTTGCAATTACTTCACTTGATCCAGGAGAACCTGCATTCACATTTTCCTGTCTGTTTGCACTGACAATGTTTCCAGAACTGCAATTCATCAAAGATGGAAATTAAATAATTTAACATCAGCAAACTTATTCAGAATTAAATCCAAAGCAATTTAACAAAAAAAATCGCAGACTTGAGAATCAATATTCCAAGCCTGATCGACTAGTTTTCTTAAGTTAGTCAATGACTATGCAATTTCAATAAATCGCATTATTTTATCATAGTGAAGATAAAAGAACAGAGATATCCATGCAAATTCAGAATCAGGTGTAACAGGCCTTTAGCTGATCGTTGATCTCTTCAGAAATAGAGATTATAGACAGGAAAGGTCCTTTCAGTGTAAGTCTAATGAGTTTCTGTAGTCCATTCCGTAGAGTCTAAGTGCTAGGTAGCCCCACATCGTAGCTAAGTGATGGTGAAGGGAGTGGAAATTAGGTACGTTAGTTCTTTTACCAGTGAATCAAACTGCTCTCTCTTTGATCATATTGAGCTTCTTGACTATTGTTGCAATTAAACCAATCACCAGGTGAGCAGTGAAGATTCCAATGCACCCGATTTTAGCCTTGTAACGGTTAAGTTAATGAGCGGGTAATGACAAAGCAGTATACCTTGTATCCTAGTCTTGCAATCTTGCAAATGTAACTAGTTATTGCTGCCTTCACCACCCATCCCCCCTGGAGCGTATTAACAATGCTGTCCTATG
>NW_025125310.1:0-1088 GCF_004010195.1 Chiloscyllium plagiosum | reverse complement strand
AAGGGTGGGAGTCAGAGTGCAGGCTGAGTTTGGTTGTCTGATTGCTCGCTGAGTGTGGGAGTCTGACTGCACACTGAGGGTGGGAGTCAGAGTGCAGGCTGTGTTTGAGTGTATGATTACATGCTGAGTGTGGGAGTCTGACTGCACACTGAGGGTGGGGGTCAGTGTGCACGTTGAGGGTAGGGCTCAGAGTGCACACTGAGGGTGGCAGCCAGAGTGCACGCTGAGGGTGGGAGTCCTAGCCCTCGCTGAGGGTGGGAATCCGAGTGCACGCTGAGCATGGGATTCTGAGTGCAAGCTGAGGTTGGGGGTTCGAGTGCACGCTGAGGGGCGGTGTCAGAGTACCCACTGAGGGTGGGAGTCAGAGTGCACGCTGAGGGTGGGAGTCCGAGTGCACGCTGAGAGTGGGAGTCCTAGCCCACGTTGAGGGTGGGAATCCGAGTGCACACTGAAGGTGGGATTCTGAGTGCAAGCTGAAGTTGGGGGTCCGAATGCACACTGAGGATGGGAGTCAGAGTGCACCTGAGGGTGGGAGTCAGAGTACAGGCTGAGGTTGGGGGTCCGATTGCAAGCTGAGTGTGGCGGTCCGAGTGCACGCTGAGGGTGGGAGTCCGAGTGCACACTGAGGCTGGGGGTCAGAGTGCACACTGAGGCTGGTATTCAGAGTGCACGCTGAGGGTGGGAGTCTGACTGCACACTGAGGGTGGGGCTCAGTGTGCTCGCGGAGGGTGGGGATCCGAGTGCACACTGAGAGTGGGAGTCCTAGCCCTCGCTGAGGGTGGGAATCCGAGTGCACACTGAGAGTGGGAGTCCTAGCCTTCGCTGAGGGTGCGAATCCGAGTGCACGCTGAGGGTGGGATTCTGAGTGCAAGCTGAGGTTGGGGATTCGAGTGCATGCTGAGGGGCGGAGTCAGACTTCCCGCTGAGGGTGGGAGTCAGAGTGCACACTGAGGGTGGGAGTCCGATACACGCTGAGGGTGGGAGTCCGAGTGCAAGCTCAGGGTGGGGGTGCGAGTGCATGCTGTGGGGCAGAGTCAGAGTGCCCGCTGAGGGTTGGAGTTAGAGTGCACGCTGAGGGTGGGAGTTCG
>NW_025125309.1:0-1088 GCF_004010195.1 Chiloscyllium plagiosum | reverse complement strand
AGGACAGGGAAGAAAAGTGAAAAATGTTTTTTTTATGTTAACATTCGGACACATTAGGATATTGCCCTGTGATCTCACTGCGGTACACAAAGCCAGAACAATGGAAACTGCTGCCTGCGTTGCGAATCAGAATTTTTGGAGGCCGGAGTCGTGGAGATTGTTCGAATTGGTCCGCACTAAAGTTTGGTGAAGTCGAGAACTGTGTGTAGTGCTGCTTTTCTGGCCAAATATTGATTCAGCCAATTGAGAACTGATCAGTTTTGTTCCCAATATTAAGTTATTTCGGACGAGAAACTGTAACGCTCTCATGGAGTTTGCGTTTGGTAGTAATAAGTTATTGGAAACTTCAGCAGCGTTAAAAGTGAACAGATCCCCAGGTCCGTAACTCACTGACGTTTTTACTCAAAGAGTTGTTTGCGTACATAACCCACTGCAAGGGACACGGTTGGAGGCAGATTCGACAGGAGGTTTCGAAAGAGAATGGGATATTCATTTGAAATGGATGAATTGAGAGGGATATGAAGACAGAGTTGGGGGATTGTGCTAACAGGGCAGCTCGAAAATGTCGAACAGTTCCCTCTGAACTGGAGAATTCTACGACTCTTATATGATGGAGAGCTGGATAAGCTTTCCTCAAAACGGTATGGTATCCGATCGATATTAAAGGAGGACATAGACGAGGTTTCTGTTAAAGAGGATCTGATGCAACAGACATCTTGAGGCGTAGCCAACAAAGGCAGTTTTATTTATACAGTGAAGAACATAGAAGGCCAGCCTTGGAGGAATGCAGATATTGTGAAGGCTTTCCAAATACAACCAAGTGGAGAAATCAGACCAAAAGACGGAAGAGCGAATGTAGGCCGATCAGCCTATCGACTCTGTTCTGCCATTCAACTAGATCGAGAAAGATCTCATCATTCTCAACATAAATTTCCTGCCGTTTTGAAATAATTCATCGATTCCCTAAGTATTTGAAAATCTGTATATCTCACCGTTGAACATGCTGAATGATTCAACTTCGACAGCCCTCTGTGAGAAATAATTCCGTGTATTCTCTACCCTATGATTGTCGCAATTCCCCCTCAACT
>NW_025125308.1:0-1088 GCF_004010195.1 Chiloscyllium plagiosum | reverse complement strand
TTTCACGACTGGCTGCCTGCTTTCAGTAAACAGGCAGACTGCGTAAAATCTGGCCAACCAAACCAAAGCAGAGGGTCTGCGCTGGAAGAAATGGCCACTTCCCTTGCCTCAGAACAGAAGCACTAGGAGCAAGAGTAGGCCGTCTTGTCATTCGAACCTGCTCTGCCATTTAATAAGATCATGGCTGATCTACTCGTGAACTCAGATCCACTTATCGCTTAATTACTTCATTCTTCAAAAGGTATCTACCTTAGCTTTAAAAACATCAACTACCTCACTGAGCAGGCAATTCCATAGATTTAGAACACTCTGGATGAAGCAGTTAGTTCTCAATTCAATTCTAAATCTACTCCCTTCACCTGCCAGTGGAAACATCCTCCCTACTTGTATTTATCCATTCCCTTCATTATTTTGTATGTTTCTATAAGGTCAGGCCCCCCTCCCCCCCTCCCCCCATTCTTCTAAATTTCAATGATTATCATCACAGTATACTCAGTCTCTCCTCATGAACCAACTCTCTCAATTCCGGATTCAACCGCATGAATCTCCTCTGCACCCGATCCAGTGCCAGTACATTCTCCTCAAGTGAGGCGGCTTAATCTTCATACAATACACCAGGTGTGGCCTCACCAGCACCCTGTACAGCTGCAAAACAACTTAGCTGCTTTTAACTCTAATTCCTTCAATAACGAAGGGCAACATACCATTTGACTTCCTCAGTACTTGCTGTATCTGCAGACCAACCTTGTGTGTTTCATGAACATGGATACACAGGTCCCTCTGCAGCGCAGCATACTGCAACGATTTACCATTCAAGTAATAATCCTTTTTACTGGTACTCCTAACAAATGGATGACGTCACATTTACTTACATTGTATTCCATCTGCCAGACGTTTGCCGACTCACTCAAAGTATCTGTGTTCCTCTAAAAAGTTTCATAGATCTTTGCACACTTCGCTATGCCACTCATCTTCATGTCATCTGCAAACTTTGACAATCTACGGATGCTCCCAATTCCACATCATCTCTATAAATTGTGAATAATTGCAGACCAAACACTGATCCCTGAAGCACACCACTAGCCACT
>NW_025125307.1:0-1088 GCF_004010195.1 Chiloscyllium plagiosum | reverse complement strand
CCTCAGCCCAGTGAGTGATATTACTGTCACCTCATTCTCCCCCTTCAATTTTAAAATGCCCATCCCTCTCCAGGATGCCTACACACTCCGGCCTTGATTTTCACCAAGTCCCTGAGCTTGGGATGCCTTGTCTGGTTCGGGGGAGGAGGGACAGATTGCAGACAGAGTCAGTGGGGAGGAGAGGCTGGACTGTAATCAGCGGCCTGGTATCATTTCATGGTTTTAGGGAAAGGGGAGTCGCACGTGAGAGGTGGGTAAGAGTGATCGTTGTTTTGGGTTCAGAAAATAAGCTCATCCTTAATCTCTGGTGTTCAGTAACAAATATCTATTTGAGACCCTTCATTGGGCAGAGTGTGTCTGCAGGATTTCTTTCCTTAATATTGCAGACTATAGACAATAGCAATTAAAGATGGTCATAGTTAATTATTTGTTTAATAATACAAAGTGTTGTTTGCAATTCAGTAATGGTAACCTGATTATAATAAATCCACACCAAGCTGAAAGTGGGCACTAAGATATGACCCAAAATCTGGGTATGGTAGTGTGGTGGGTAGTGTCCCTGTCTCTGAGCCAGAACTCTGGATTTGATTCTAATTCCTGAACTTGTGCTATAGTGTACCTAGCTCTGGGATAGAAGGCCTGGATTTAAGTCCTGCCTGTTGCAGAGGTATGTCACAACATGTCAGGACAGTCTGATGAACAAACACAAAGGAGAATAATGTTACAGCTTTATGGGTATTGCTGAGTAATGCTAGTATCCCTACCTCCGGGCACAAAGTTCCAGGCGTAAAGCCCACAGAAGTGTCTCAGGATACATCTGAACAAACTGATTAAAATGGATTTAGAATTGTGACTTGATGGAGAAGGAAGAGGTGTCAGTATTGCATTTTAGAATTTAGGCCCAGGATGACTGAAAGTATAGCCATTCGTGTTGATTGGGGTCACATTTTGCAGCAGTAAAGGTTTATAAAATCAAAATGGCCATGGATCGGGTGAGTAGTCAAGGGTTTTTCCCCAGGTTAGAGGCGTCCAAAACTAGAGGGCATTGTTGGAAAGTGAGTGGGGAAAGGTTTTGAGGAGGTCTAAAG
>NW_025125306.1:0-1088 GCF_004010195.1 Chiloscyllium plagiosum | reverse complement strand
GGTTTCTCTCAGAATCTCCTCCAAAACTTACCACCGCTGCCATCAGTCTCACTGGGCTGTAGTGGCTGTTGATGATACAGATATCTCTGGGAGGGGCCCTGTAATTTCCTCCCTCACTTCTCACAAGGCGCTGGGGTACATCTGATCATGTCCCAAGGTTTTATCTAACTTTTTTGCATTTTAAGACATCCAGCTCCACCTGTTCTCCAATGTGCATTATTTTCAAGACATCACTATGTATTTTCCAAGTTCCCGAGCTTCCATATCTTTCTCCACAGTAAATCCTAACACAAAATATTTGTTCAGTATCTCACCCATCAGCAGTGTTTCCACACAGACAGCCTCATTGACCTTTCAGGGGCCCTATTCTCTCCCGAGCTAATTTTTGGCCCTTGTTGAAACTTGTCAAAATGCTTCTGAAATTTCAATTATCCCTCTACCGCAACTAGCCTCCCCCACCCTTATCTATTCTGCATTTATGGTCACACCAAAATATAGAATCCAACAGATTGAAAAATATTCCCCTTTTATAAAATCAGGCGTCTCCCATTGTTTCTAAGCATCCATTGACCATTTATTGTCATATCCTTTATAACACATTCCAGCACGTTCCCGACTTACTGTCAGGGTAACACTGAAAAAGGTAGCTAATAGGGTCAGCAGGTAATAGAGAAGGCAAATCAAATGCTGGCATTTATTGCAAAGGGAACGGAGTTTAAAAATAAGGAGGTCTTGCTAAAACGATGCAAGGTACAAGTCAGACCACATCTAGATTATAATGAACAGTATGCGTGCCCTAAGGAAAGACATTCTTTTATTGGAGGCAGACCAGGGAAGGTTCACTCGGCTGAACTTGGAGATGGCGGGATATTCCAATGAGAAGAGGTGGAGTAGATAGACCTTGAACCCATTGGGGATTTGAAGAATGGGAGAGAAATTGAATGAAACATCTAGGATTCTGAGGGGCTTTCACATGTTAGATGTCGTTAAGTTAGAAACTAGAACAGTACAGCACAGTAATAGGCCCTTTGGCCCACCATGGCTGTGCTGATCACGATGCTATTCTAAACTAATCCCATCTGCCTGCA
>NW_025125305.1:0-1088 GCF_004010195.1 Chiloscyllium plagiosum | reverse complement strand
AGGCGCCCTCCCCTCTGTGTGTGTCCCGTGTGTACAGACGCCCTCCCCTCTGTGTGTGTCCCACGTGTACAGGCGCCCGCCCCATGTGTGTGTCCCACTTGTACAGGCGCCCGCCCCATGTGTGTGTCCCACGTGTACAGTCACCCTCCCCTCTGTGTGTGTCCCACGTGTACAGGCGCCCGCCCCATGTGTGTGTCCCGCTTGTACAGGCGCCCGCCCCATGTGTGTGTCCCACGTGTACAGACGCCCTCCCCTCTGTGTGTGTCCAGCGTGTACAGGCGCCCGCCCCTCTGTGGGTGTCCCACGTGTACAGGTGCCCTCCCCTCTGTGTGTGTCCCATGTGTACAGGTGCCCTCCCCTCTGTGTGTGTCCCACATGTACAGGCAGCCTCCCCTCTGTGTGTGTCCCATGTGTACAGACGCCCTCCCCTCTGTGTGTGTCCCACGTGTACAGGCGCCCTCCCCTCTGTGTGTGTCCCATGTGTACAGACGCCCTCCCCTCTGTGTGTGTCCCATTTGTACAGGCGCCCTCCCCTCTGTGTGTGTCCCATGTGTACAGGTGCCCTCCCCTCTGTGTGTGTCCCACATGTACAGGCAGCCTCCCCTCTGTGTGTGTCCCACGTGTACAGGCAGCCTCCCCTCTGTCTGTGTCCCACGTGTACAGGTGCCCTCCCCTCTGTCTGTGTCCCGCGTGTACAGGCGGCCTCCCATGTGCGTGTGTGTGTTCTGCAGTTGGTGAATGCATTGAAACTGAATAGACTGTGAGGCGGAGGAACACGGCACAGAGAAAGACAAGAATGTGAAGTTGTTACCTCCTGGCCAGGAGGGTACAGGCGCCATCAGAATGCAGTAGAGTGCCCAAGTGATGATGGGATGGTGGTGGAGATTGCAGAATGCAGATGATGAAGGGGGTGAACAAAACAGAACAACGAGAGGGAGGTTAGCACCGGGTCAGCGAGCGGGGAATCCATAACCGCACCCCACCCACTCTCCATACCACCCAGCACAGCGGCAGGCCATTCAGCCCCTTGCTGCCTGTACTTGCTCCTCTTCGCCCTCCCATTCCCCTGACTCCCCACCCACACACAC
>NW_025125304.1:0-1088 GCF_004010195.1 Chiloscyllium plagiosum | reverse complement strand
TCAGAGTGTCACAATGTGTCTCAGAGCGTGTCAAAGTCTGTCACAGTCTCTCAGAGAGTTTTTCAGTGTGTCACAGTTTGTCAGAGAGTGTCACAGTGTGTCTCTGCCTGTGTCAGAGAGTGCCACAGTGTGTTTCTGCCTGCGTCAGAGAGTGTCACAGTGTGTTTCAGAGCATCTCAGAGAGTGTCTCATTGTGTCACAGTCTGTCAGAGAGTGTCACAATGCGCCTCAGAGAGAATCAGAGAGTGTCACAGTGTATTTTAGTGTATCACAGTCTTTCAGAGAGTGTCACAGTGCGCCTCCGAGAGAGTCAGAGATTCACAGTGTGTCTCAGAGAGTCAGACAGTCAGAGAGTGTCACATTCTGTCTCAGAGATGTTCAGATAGGATCAGAGAGTGTCGCAGTGTGTTGGAGAAAGTGCCAGAGAGTTTCACAGAGTGTCTCAGCGTGTGTCAGAGAGTCTCACAGAGAGTTTCAGAGACTCACTGAGACACACAGTGACACTCTCTGACTCTCTCTGAGGCACAATGTGACACTTTATGACAGACTGTGATACACTGAAACACACTGTGACACTCTCTGAGGAACACTGTGACACTCTCTGAGGAACACTGTGACACTCTCTGACTCTCTCTGAGGCGCAATGTGACACTCTCTGACAGACTGTGACACACTGAAACACTCTGTGACACTCTCTGACTCTCTCTGAGGCACACTGTGACACTCTCTGACAGACTGTGATACACTGAAACACACTGTGACACTCTCTGAGGAACACTGTGACACTCTCTGACTCTCTCTGAGGTGCAATGTGACACTCTATGACAGACTGTGACACACTGAAACACTCTGTGACACTCTCTGACTCTTTCTGAGGCACACTGTGACACTCTCTGACAGACTGTGACACACTGAAACACTCTCTGAGAGACTGTGACAGACTGTGACACTCTCTGAGACACACTGTGTCACTCTCCGACATTCTCTGAAACACACTGTGACACTCTCTGACAGACTATGAGACACTGAAACACACTGTGACACTCTCTGAGGAACACTGTGACACTCTCTGAGGCACACTGTGACAC
>NW_025125303.1:0-1088 GCF_004010195.1 Chiloscyllium plagiosum | reverse complement strand
TAAAATAAACCAACTATGGAACACTTTAACAGAACCGATACAGTAACTACTAATAAGTAACTGCTCCAATCCAACCTTGATTGTTTTCCGTGTTTTCTAACTGTGGGGTAAGAATGAAGTGTCATTTGCTTAAATCCGAGTAGATTGACCAATCGAACCACATCTACAATGCAACACCTATCACTCAGGTTAGGGTCTAGGCTATGTCCTTGATAGTTTTTAGAGAGTTTGGACTGTTCCATAGTATATGAAATGGGCGGGCAGATCAGAAGCTGAATATGTGATAATAAATGCTAAGAATGGGACAGAATGGGCGATGGGAGAAAGGGTGACCTTCCCATCAAAGCTGCTCCACCTTCCGATATGATCCTGGCTGACCCTTTATCACGAAGTCCATTACCTGTTTTTTTTTTCTCAAACCCACTGACACTTTTAGATTCTGGAAATCTACATGTTTCTTTCTTTAGACTTCCAATCAGCGCTGCTCCACCTTCCGATATGATCCTGGCTGACCCTTTATCACGAAGTCCATTACCTGTTTTTTTTTTTTCTCAGACCCACTGACACTTTTAGATTCTGGAAATCTACATGTTTCTTTCTTTAGAAAAAAACACAATGACTTTGCCTCCAGACCCCTTTGTGGAGAACGTCTCCAGATGGTCACCATTGCCTGAGTGAAGACATTTCTCAGCATCCCAGTCGGAAATGGTGTCCCGTGTGTATCCTGAGACCCTGGCCACTTTCTGTGGACTCCAAGGCCAGAGGAAACATCATCATTGCATCCTGAGTCCTTTCATAATTCTATACACATCAGCGAGGCATTTCACCTTCATGCATTATCCAGTGAATGCAGGCGGGCATACATCTACCAAGTTATAAAACCACCCAACCCAACAGAACGATCCTTCCTGCAGCTAATCGCAGCACCACCCACCCCATCTCTAACACTGACACAACGCCTCCCTGTGAGGCAACTGACCCCTGAAGTCACAATCCTAAACCCTCAATAACCACGAAATGCTGCAGTTCCCAGCTTTTCTCGTCATTTTCAGACTGACTTTCGACCCTTAACACGCTTTACTCTTAGC
>NW_025125302.1:0-1088 GCF_004010195.1 Chiloscyllium plagiosum | reverse complement strand
AACCGACTCTTTCTCTCATTATCAATTCACCCTGAATGTCACTGTAAAGTCCTTTCAGATTTTTATTTCCTCTCTTAGCACTCCTCGTTCCCAGACAAATACCCTGCGATACGATTTGGAGGAGTGTGGGATGTCATTCTGGATGTGGATTAGCATTGGGAAGCTCAGAAATAAGGAACACATGACTGTGCTGAGTGTGGGGCAGTGGGATTCATTTGGGATGAGCAGACGATAGCTGAGGAATAAGCCTCAGCCCTGTCGGCTGCAAAGGGACTTGGATATGATGCAGAGCTGGGCTGAGGAGTGGCAGATGGAGTTCTACCCTGCCAAGTGTGAGGTTGTCCATTTTGGAATGCGGAATACAGGATTAACGGTAGGGTTCTTAGTGAGGTGGAGGAGCAGAGGGATCTTGTAGTCTATGTTCATAGATCTTAGAAAGTTGCCACTCAGGTGGATAGAGCTTGTAAGAAGGCCTATGGTGTGTATTAGCGTTCATTAGCAGAGGGATTGAATTCAAGAGTCGTGAAGTGATATTACAGCTGTACAGGACTTTGGTTAGGCCACATTTGGAGTACTGTATGCAGTGCTGGCCGCCTCACTTTAGGAAATATGTGGAAGCTTTAGAGAGGGTACAGAGAAGATTTACCAGGATGTTGCCTGGAATGGAGAATAGGTCGTACAAGGATAGTTTGAGAGTGCTAGGCCTTTTCTTATTGGAACGGCGAAGGATGAGTGGTGACTTGATAGAGGTTTATAAGATGATCAGGGGAATAGATAGACAATCAGAAACTTTTTCCCCGGATACAACAGAGTCTTTCAAGGGGACGTAAATTTAAGGTGAAGGTTGGAAGGTATAGGGGAGATGTCAGGCGTGGGTTCTTTACCCAGAGAGTGGTGGGGGAATGGAATGCGCTGCCTGTGGGTGTGGTAGAGTCAGAATCTTTGGTGACCTTTAAGCGGCAATTGGAAAGGTTCATAGATGGGTGCTTAAGCTAGGACAAATGTTCAGCACAACATCGTGGGCCGAAGGGCCAGTTCTGTGCTGTATTGTTCTGTGTTCTATGTTCTATATCCTCTGAGAGTGCAGC
>NW_025125301.1:0-1088 GCF_004010195.1 Chiloscyllium plagiosum | reverse complement strand
GTTACACCAGAGCAGAATGAGGCGTTTCAGCCCATGAATCCTGATATACAATTACAGGAGGAGGCCAATAAGCCCCTCGGGCCTATAAAACTGTAACCAGATCAAGCAGCACCAGTATCCAGTTACACAGCAACAGGATCAGTCTATTCAGCTACTTGAAGTCAGTGACACAGGAAATGGAAGAGGCCACAAAGTGACTGTACTATGGGGTATACTGGAATAAAACCAGGTTACATAACCCCTCAGACCTCCCCTTCCATTCAGTAAGTCAGGGCTGATCTGCACTCGGCCACAATTTCACTTTTATGCTCAATTCTTTGTAGCCCTCGACTCTCTAACGGGTCAAAATCCATTGACACCCACTCGCAACCCCCAACATTTCAGTGATTTGGCCTCCCCTAACTGTCTGGTCCCAACCGTCATTACCCTCTGAGAGAAGGAAACACTCCCCACACACATATACCTTGGCCTATTGACATGGATAAAGGGTATGAACACAGCGTCAGAGTGATTGGCCCTGACATCATGGCAATAATTGATTGAGCACGATGTCAAGGAGACTGAACAAAATTGAACTTGATGGGAATCAGTTGTAAACTCCCCACTGGTTGGATCATTCAGAACACAATGGGGCTGATGGACATCAATCCTCCCAGTCCCTGGATATCTCTGTGGGCAATCCTAAGGGTAGCTTCTTTGGCAAAAACATCTTCAGCTGCTACATCAATGTATTTCCTTCTGTCATACGATCAGGGGTTGGGATGTTCTGTGAAGATTATACAATGTTCAAAACAATAAGTCACCTCCTAAGGTAGTAAAGTATCAAATCTGGAAAACATTTAATGTAAAGGTAACATGAATCAAAAGCACTGCTGGACACTAAACATTCTCACGATTAAAAGAAAGAGGAACCCCTTCAGAATCTCTAGCTGGTTTCACAGTAATATAAGAAACCCATTCAGCCCATCTGATCTGTTCGATAACAAGAGGTGCAATGCGTTCACTCACTCCTGCCTGTTACACAAGAAGACAAGTTAAAATAAAAGCAGGAGTTGGAATACAAAATACACAGGCAGAAAGCTGGAAGA
>NW_025125300.1:0-1088 GCF_004010195.1 Chiloscyllium plagiosum | reverse complement strand
TCAATCAGAATCCTTCACTTCATTCTCTGCAAACAGATGTCATTGGAGCTGCGGGGTGTCCCCAGCATTTTGGAGTAAGAAGAGAGAATTCTGTAAAAAGGACAGTAGTGAAATTCTGTACACACTGTGAGGCAGATTTAATTCACTGACACAATTAATTAGGAATAAGACAGAAGAAGGGCTGATGAGCCAACATTCACAGGTTGGGAGCAGCTTCTTTAATGTTCTCGTGGTTAACACTGAGCTTTCTGCACTGTGATCTTGGTTTAAAATCCAGATGGAGAATGACTCCGTGTTGTTACATCGAGAGTAATCACAATGGAATTGGTTCTTAATGGAACTAGATCTGTGCTGAGTCGTTCAGGAGAGGGTCTGACGGTACGTTTAACCCTGAATGACCTCGCTCTTTATTTTTAATAGTGCTAAATGCATTGGAAGAGGAGTGAAAGGACTGCGCTGAGCTAAAAAGCATGACTGGGAAAATGACTGAAGAAATAATCAGTCAAAGGTATTAACGTGTCGCAATTTCTTGTTGTGTTGTCATTCTCTTCCGGAATGGACCAATTACAATTGTTTTTTCAAAGGAGCACGGTATTTTCTTGGATTTTACTGATGTTGTAATTCTACTGAAGATATCATGTAATGATGTAAATTCAATCCTGCTGAGGAGATGTCTCATCCTCCAAACGAACCATGCAGCAGGTGGACTAGATCAGATGTCATCCTCTACTCTGGAAAAGGCACACCTTGGTCCTGTGCTGTGGTGGCTGAGAGGTTAAGGCAATGGTTTGTTAATGCATTGTGCTTTGCACGTGTGGGTTCACATCTCACTCTCGTCCATTTTAAGCAGCGTTTTGCTTTGCACAACTCACTGTTTGCAGGTATTGGAGCTCCCGGTTTTGTCATTTTACTTCACCACGGGTTCTTGAACACTTCACACTGCAACAAACTTCGAAACTGCCTCCTTCTTTTCATTGACATATCAACTGAGTTTATATAGTGAAATTGAACACGATTTTCTTGCACTTCATTCCTTCCATCTTGACTTTCAATGTGCTTACATTGAATGGGAGAGAACTGGGAAAATC
>NW_025125299.1:0-1088 GCF_004010195.1 Chiloscyllium plagiosum | reverse complement strand
TGGACACACACTCAGTATATCCCAAACAGCCATCGAATGTGAGAAATTCCAGACTGTCCGTAGGATGTTTGATTCCCAATATTTTACGTGCCTACACACAGAGGTACAGGCTCTGAATGAGCTCTGGACATTTTATTGGACAGTAACTATGTGGCACTGCACTCAACGTTACATTGTTCGCAACCCTGTCAGCAAACACAATGCCTTAATTCTGAAAGAGTTAGCCTTTCCCCACCAGCTTGTGACTTCCAGAGAGAACATGGTTCTGCTCTCTCAGTCATGGAAGATGCTTTTGAGACTGGTTTTAAAAAAGCTTCATTCCCACTGCCAGAAAACCATGTTGAAGTAACTCGTATGCACAATGAGTAACGAGGCCACGAGGAACAACAGGGAACAGTCCATCTGCGCAGTTCCTGCTAAATTTATTTCTGAAGTTGGAACATCTCTGACAGCTTCCTGTTCATGTGTTAGTGACTTGAGAAGCTGAATAACCTATTCTTGTTCCTTTGTAAATGATTCGAGGTTTCAAATGGCCTCCTTCTGATCCCGTGGAAGTGACCCGTGGAAGTGAGCAGACTGCTTGTCATCCCGTGTAACAAGCGGGAGGGACTGAATGGGCTGTTCCTCTTCATCCCCAATAGTATTGACGAGCTGAATGACTTCTCCACATCCCTATGAAGCCAAATGGAGGTACTGAATGAATTCCTTCAGTTTCGGTGGAAATGTGAAGAGTCTAGCAGCGCTGTCACATGAATGTTACCGACACTTTAACAGCACAAGCTTGACTGTTCTCCAGGCCTTGTTGCACATGTACACAGAGTGCATCAAGGGATGTTCGGGGACAAATTGTTCTGAACATTGTGCAACCTACAATAAATATCCACATTTCTGATCGGTGTGAACTCAATGTGCTGAATACCTGCTTCCACACTGCCTGGATTCCACGATGACAAACAGGAGATGTCTGGGTTGAGGAAGCTACCTCGGGGATCTCCTGGACAGCTGTCCCACGGCTGAGGTGATTGATGTCCACGGATGATAAATACCCTCCATTCTACTCTTAATGACTCTATAAAATGGGGAGTTTG
>NW_025125298.1:0-1088 GCF_004010195.1 Chiloscyllium plagiosum | reverse complement strand
CCGGAGGACTGGAGGGTTGCTCATGTTGTCCCCTTGTGCAAGAGGGTTATTAGGGATATTCTGGGTAACTACAGACCAGTGAGTCTGAGGTCAGTGTTGGGAAATTTGTAGGAGAAGGTACTGAGGGATAGAATCTATTTATGTTTAGAAAAGAATGCGCTTATCAGTGATAAGCATCATGGTTTTGAGCGGGGGAGATCGTGCCTTACCAACTTAGTAGAGTTCTTTGAGGAAGTGACTAAGTTGAAAGATGAAGGAAGGGCTATAGATGTCATACACATGAACTTTAGTAAGGCATTTGATAAGGTTCCCCATGGCAAATCAATAGAGAAAATGAAATCATATGATGTGTGGGATGTCCTAGCTAGATGGATAAAGAACTGGTTGAGCAACAGGAGACAGAGGGTAGTAGTTGAAGGGAGTTTCTTGAAATGGAGAAAGGTGACCAGTGGTGTTCCACAGGGATCAGTGTTGTTTGTGATATACATAAATGATCTGGAAGAGGGCACTGTTGGTATGATCAGCAGGTTTGCAGATGACACGAAAATTGGTGGAGTAGCAGAAATCATAGGGGATTGTCAAAGAATACATGAGAATACAGATAGACTGGAGAGTTGGATGGAGAAGTGGCAGATAGAGTTCAATCCAGGTAAATGTGAGGTGATGCATTTTGGGAAGTCTGATTCGAGAGCGAATTATACAATGAATTGAAGAGCCTCGGGGAAAGTTGATGAGCAGAGAGATCTGGGAGTGCAGGTCCATTGTACCCTGAAGGTTGCTGCACAGGTAGATAGAGTGGTCAAGAAGTCCTTCATCGGATGGGGTATTGACTATAAGAGCTGGCAGATCATGTTACAGTTGTACAGGACTTCCGTTTGGCCATATTTGGAATATTGCATATAGTTCTGGTCACCACATGACCAAAAGGATGTGGACACTTTGGAGAGTGTACAGAGAAGGTTTATGAGGATGTTATCTGGTATGGAAGGTGCTAGCTATGAAGAGAGGTTGAATAGGTTGGGTTTGTTTTCATTTGAAAAAAGGAGATTGAGGGGGACCTGATTGAGGTTTACAAAATCATGAAGAGT
>NW_025125297.1:0-1088 GCF_004010195.1 Chiloscyllium plagiosum | reverse complement strand
ATGTGAAAGGGAGGCTTTATTTTCCTGAAGTGAAAAGATCGTGTTGCCTCCATTTGATGAATGATCAGTGCAGGCTGTAGTACCAGTCAAGTTGACATATACTTGTTCTTTAGTTCCACTCCCGTCACGAGTTATTGACACGTCACGGTCATTCAGCTAATTAGGTACATCTCTGCTTAGTGTTAGCAAACTGTGTAACTTGATCAAATGGTGATACCATTTGTTCTGTCCACATGTGGAATGCATAATAGTGCTTTAGCTTTTACCTCAATGACTAACCTCTATTTTCGTGACGCATTGTAAGCATACCAAACTGTGTAAGTAACGATCAGCTCCCATCTGTTTTCTCTATATAATCCCGCAGAATCGTGACGTACTTCGGAATAACACCGAGCCACAGTTAGGACGCTGAACTCCCCATGATATATCGTGCAATAAACTTATCAGTTCTCACGATCTGAGTCTCGAGAGTTTGGTTCAACAGAAGTCATGTAAAACAAAACGCCACCACCTACCTAAAGCAACGAGAGGGGGATTCGAAACGACGCGTGGAAAGCATAATGAATTAGTAGCCCATTGCCATATTTCTGGGCCACGTAGTCACACAGCGCCGGCTGTGCTTTCACAGCAGCAGATGACATCTGATCTAGTCCACCTACTACATGGTTTGTGTGAAGGATGAGAAATCTTCTCAGCAGCTTTGAATTCACATCACTACATTATATCTTTAATGCAATTATAACATCAGTAAAAGCCAGAAACTACCGTGCTAGTTTGAAAAAGCAGTTGTGATTTATTCATTCCGAAAGAGAAAAACGATGCAACAAGACATTAATAACTTTGACTCATTATTTGTTCAGTCATTTTCCGTTCATGCTTTGTAGCTCATCAAAGCCCTTTCACTCCTCTTCTGATACATTTCGTACCTTTAAAACTGAAGAGAGGTCATTCATGGTTAAAACTACTGTAAGTCCCTGTTCAAAACCACTCAGTAACAGATCTAGCTCCGTTAAGAACCCCTGACCATTGTGATTATACTTAAAGCAACATCACACAGTCATTCTCAATCTGGATTTTAAACGAAGATC
>NW_025125296.1:0-1088 GCF_004010195.1 Chiloscyllium plagiosum | reverse complement strand
AATGCCCCATCCAGCGCTAACATTCTGGGGCATCTGCGTCTGAAGACTCCCCCCAGTACAACTCATGTTTCTCCTTGTGCGGACTAAAACTGCTCACAGTCCTCCAGCTGTGGACTCACCAATGTCCTGACCAACTCCAACATCACCTCCCTCCTCTCACAATCTATGCCAGGCTTGCATCCCATATTCCCTCTTAACTCCTGCATTAACTTGCTCTGTCACATTCAGGGATCTGTAGGCTATCATATCTAAATAACACTCTTTCCCTTTCACCTTTCTAGTCTTCTGCTATTCACTGAGTTATCACTTGTATTGTTCTTTTGCCAAATTGCACCCTCCAACTCCCCAGTCTTCATCTCCACCTGCCACTGATCCGCCTATATGAACAATCTGTTCCGATCCTCCCGTAACTGAACACCTTGCTCCTCACTGTCTATTCACGGATAATCTTTGTGTCATCTCCAAACATCGTTTGTGAGCATCACCAAC
This sequence comes from Chiloscyllium plagiosum, assembly GCF_004010195.1. Taxonomy (NCBI): domain Eukaryota; kingdom Metazoa; phylum Chordata; class Chondrichthyes; order Orectolobiformes; family Hemiscylliidae; genus Chiloscyllium; species Chiloscyllium plagiosum. The sequence goes on along the minus strand of NW_025125296.1, from coordinate 599 downwards.
AATAAGCATTCCGCTTTGATTGCTATGGAACATCACATCGCATCAGGCCCCTGTTTCTCTATCTCTCTCTCACACACACACATTCACACACACACATAGCCTTCTGCTAACAAACTCTGCCCCCTTTTCACGGAGATAATTCTGGATTCATCTTGCCAGGTCATTATGGATCCGTCAGCGTTTACCTGCATTTTCAATCTGCCATGTGGCACCCCGTCAAAAGTTTTTATGAAATGTCGACCCAGCCACTAGACCAGGGTATGCAGCACCTGGGGACATTGGCAAAGATGAAGGAGGTCTGCAGTGATTTTGAAGGATAGACGAGTTGAAGGAATTATGGAGAACGGACGGGAAAGTGGATTTGAGACCAATGCAAGATCTGCCATGATCAGAATCAAGGGTGCAGCAGGTTCGAGGGACTCAACAGTCTCCTGCCGCTTCTGGCTCTTGTGTGATTGGTTCCCAGGTTGCTGAATAGTCCGTGGGTGTGAATAGTTCAGGGGGAAGAAGTTTGCCCCCTTTGTGTTGAAGGAGCTCCCTCTGTTCTCTGCAGTAAAACAAAGCTTGAGCTTGAAAAGAGAGAGTTTCTTTCAGTACAG
>NW_025125295.1:0-1088 GCF_004010195.1 Chiloscyllium plagiosum | reverse complement strand
CAACCTGTCAATCTTCCTTCCCGTCTATCTGCTACAGTCTCCCCTCAGACCTGTCACTTTCACCCTCAGCTTTATGCATCTATCGCACTCACAACTGCCTTCCCACAGCCCCACTGCCCTCCTATATATCTCACAGCCTCTTTAACCCATAAGCCTAATTCTTCGTGAGGAGCTTATGTCCGAAACGTCGAATCTACTGCTCCTCAGATGTTACGTGACCAACTGTGCTTTTCCAGTGCCATATTCTTAGATCCATCAACTGTGTCTTGACAGATAACTGGATGTACAACAGAAAAGAGTCATGTTTTGGGGAAATCGGTGTTGGACTGGTGTGTACAATGTTAAAAGTCACACACCACCAGTTTATAGAACAATAAGTTTATTTGGAAACACTAGCTTTCGGAGCGCTGCTCCTCATCATGTGATTGTGGAAAAGAAGATTGTAAGACACAGAATTTATCAGAAGTTTACAGTGCGATGAAGCTAAAATTGTCAATCGAGAAATACCCGGATTATTTCATTAATTTGCAAATCACAAAACATTTTTTAAAAATTACATTCACAATTTTGCTATAAATTCTCTGCCTTACAATCTTTTTTTCCACAGTCACCTGATAAAGAAGCAGCACTCCGAAAGCTAGTGTTTCCAAATAAACCTGTTGTTCGATAACCTGGTGTTTTGTGATTTTTAGCTTTGTACACCCCAGTTCAACACTGGTATCTCCAATTCATGACTACTGTCGACACCAATAACTGTCGGCTTAAAGTGGAACAGATCTCCAAGAAGTTAGCCCATATTGATACAGACATCAAGTTTCTACAGGAATGCAGGCAAGCCAGAACGGTACGAAAAGGATTACGGATCAAGAACCTGCTCAAGTCGACCTACAACACAGAATAAGCGGAGAGACTTTGCCACTGCACCTCTCGCAAACACCTCAATCATCCCGTGCACAAACTTTACAGCAGGCGCCACAACTTTGAAACTAAGATAGAGAACACACCCTCAGCCTGCACTCAGTTATAGTTACGGGACATTTCCAAAGAGACAAGGTGACAAAACTACACCACATACATGCACACTTAAA
>NW_025125294.1:0-1088 GCF_004010195.1 Chiloscyllium plagiosum | reverse complement strand
TACATGAACATCGACGAGCCACGAAACGACACATCCAGCTATCCTTAGTCGCCACACACGCAGGCAACCAGCAACATGAATTTGACTGCGACAACACTACTATCATAGGGCAAGCCAGACAGAGAACAGCCAGGGAATTCCTAGAGGCATGGCATTCATCCACAAACTCCATCAACAAACACATCGACCTGGACCCAATATACCAACCACTACAGCGGACAGCTGAAACTGACAACCGGAAGCGGCAGGGACAGACCACTATAAACACCGGAGGAAACATCAAAGAAGCGCTTCGCAGGAGGCTCCCAAGCACTGATGATGTCGCCTAGCCAGGGGACGAAACGTTTGCAACAATAATTTCCAGCTCGCCGAACAGAACCACAACAACGAGCACCCGAGCTACAAATCTTCGCACAAACTTTGAACTCCGCAGTATTTCGAATATCTCTTCCTTGTGAACCTCAATCTCTTCTAGTCTAGACGCAAGTATCTCTATACCTTCCTCGCCAACATTTTCATTTTCAATAGCGAATACTGTCGAAAAATATTTATTTAGTGCTTCCCCGATCTCCTCTGACTCCACACACAACTTCCCACTATTATCCTTGATTGTCCCAAATTTAACTCTCGTCATTCTTTCATTCCAAATATACCTATGGAAAGCCTTAGGGTTAACCCTGAACCTATCTGCCAACAACATCTCATGTCTCCCCCGGCTCTTCTCAGCTCTCTTTTTAGGTCTTTCCTGATATCGTTGGAACCCTCGAGCGCTCTAACTGAGTTTTCACATTTTATCCTAACATAAGACTTCTTGGTCTTCTTGACCAGGGATTCCACTTTCTTCGTAAACCACGGCTCACGCGTTCTATATCTTCCTCCCTGCCTGACAGGTACATACTTATCTAGGACACACAGGAGCTTTTCCTTGAATAAGCTCCACATTTTAATGTGCTCATCCTCTGCAGTTTCCTACCACATTCTACGCTTCCTAAATCTTACCTCGATACATCGTAATTTCCCTTCCAGCAGCTGAACCTCTTGCTCCGTGGAGTACGCCTATCCCTTTCAATCACGAAAGTAAACCTGAG
>NW_025125293.1:0-1088 GCF_004010195.1 Chiloscyllium plagiosum | reverse complement strand
CTCGACAACATTGTCTTTTTCCAGTGTGAACACTGATAAAAAATATTCATTTAGCACTTTCCCATCTCCTCAGACTCCACACACAACTTCCCACTACTGTCCTTGATGGTCCCTAATCTTTCTCTCATTATTCTTTTATTCCTGATCTACCTATAGAAAGCTTTAGGGTTTTCCTTGATCCTACCTGCCAAAGACTTCTCATTTCCCCTCCTGGCTCTCCTTAGCTCTCTCTTTTGGTCTTTCCTGGCTAACCTGTAACACTCAAACTGAGCCTTCACATCTCATCCTAACATAAGTCTTCTTTTGCCTCTTGACAAGAGATTCAACGTCTTTAGTAAACCATGGTTCCCGCACTCGACCACTTCCTCCCTGCCTGACAGGTACATACTTATCAAGGACCCGCAGTAGCTGTTCCTTGAATAAGCTCCGCATTTCAATTGTGCCCATCCCCTGCAGTTTCCTTCCCCATCCTAGGCATCCTAAATCCTGCCAAATCACTTCATAATTGCCTTTCCCCCAGCAATAATTCTTGCCCTGCGGTATATACCTATGCCTTTCCATCGCTAAAGTAAACATAACCGAATTGTGGTCACTATCACCAAAATGCTCACCTACCTCCAAATCTAACACCCCAGTACCAAATCCAATGTGACCTCTCCCCTTGTTGGTCTGTACTCATACTGTGTCAGGAAACCATCCTGCACACATTGGACAAAAACTGATCCATCTAAAGTACTCGGACTATAGTATTTCCAGTCAATATTTATAAAGTTAAACTCCCAGTAACAACTACTCTGTTACTTTCACTCCTATCCAGAATCACCTTTGCTCTCCTTTCCTCTACATCTCTGGATCTATTCGGAGGCCGATAGAAAACTCCCAACAGGGTGTCCTCTCCTCTCCTTTCCTGTTTCTAACCTCAGCCTATTACTACCTCAGTAGACAAGTCCTCAAACGTCCTTTCTGCCACCGTAATACTGTCCTTGACTAACAATGCCACACCTCCCTCTCTTTTACTATCTTCTCTGCTCTTATTGAAACATCTCAATCCTGGAACCTTCAACAACTATTCCTGTCCCTGCTCTCCC
>NW_025125292.1:0-1088 GCF_004010195.1 Chiloscyllium plagiosum | reverse complement strand
TCTCTCCCTCCCTCCGTCTCCCTGACTCACTCTCTCCCTCCATTTCCCTGACCCACTCTCCCCCTCTCCCTGTTGCAGGCTGGGGCTGTTTTCCCTGGAGCGTCGGAGGCTGAGGGGTGACCTTATAGAGGTTTATAAAATCATGAGGGACACAGATTGGTTGAACAGCCTCGGTCTTTTTCCCAGGTTAGGGGAGTCCAAAATTAGAGGGTTTAGGATGAGAGGGGCATGATCTAAAAGAGACCTCAGGGGCAACGTTTTCACCCAGAGTGTGGTTCGTATGTGGAATGAGCTGCCAGAGGAAGTGGGGGCAGGTGGTAAAATGACAACATTGTAAAGGTCAAAAGTCACCCAACGCCAGGTTAGAGCCCAACAGGTTCATTTGAAATCTAAAGCTATCCGGGACGCTGCCCCTTGGTGAGGTGAAGTCACTGCAGCCCTGTTGAACTTTAACCCCGTGATGTGGGACCTCTGACCTTGTCCACCCCAGGCCAACCCCGGCCCCTAAGCACCGGGACGGTGAAAAGGCATTCCGACAGGCACACGAGAAGGAAAAGGGTTGGATGGATGTTGGCCAGGTGGAGGTGAACGGGACTGGTTCGGTTTTAGGATATGGGGTCAGCATGGGCGAGTGGGACCGAAGGGCCTGTTTCCCGTGCTGTATTGACACTGGCTGAATCCTCAATCCTAAACGGTGTGCCCCTTGCTCTTACTCTGTGAGCCCCTCCCCTGGTTCTGTCATCGGGAATAACCTTCCTGTGTTTACTCTGTCTCGTGCTGTTAGGCATTTGTAGGTTTCTACGAGACTCCCCCTCCCTCCCCCCCCCCACATTCCATCACTCAATCTTGCCTGTCCCTAGTTGCCCCCCCCCCTTGAGAAGGTGGGGGTGAGCTGCCTCCTTGAGCCGCTGCCCTGAGGGAGGGAATCCCAGGATTCTGACCCAGGAAGGAACGGCCGATATATTTCCAAGTTCCTTCCAAATTCCACTGACTGAAGTCCGAACCAATCCAGTCTCTCTCTCTCTCTGTCTCTCGCTCTCTCTCTCTGTGTCTCTCGCTCTCTCTGTGTATGTGTCTCTCTCTCTCTC
>NW_025125291.1:0-1088 GCF_004010195.1 Chiloscyllium plagiosum | reverse complement strand
CTGGGCTGATGACACTTTGGTGATGGTCGATAAAAGGAAACTTATTTTAAATGTGCCTTTATCTCCAGAGGGATAATATCTACCCAATGCCCTGTACAAAGTTGCAGGCTATAAAACAGTCCAACCCATGACACACTCTGTTCGAAACCATCCACACTACCCACTTAATGTCCTTTATCACTCGGGTAGCCCTCAATACTAACGCAAACCCACCGTGCCATATTTGTGTTCCGGTACTTTCTACACCACCCTTCATAATTCCAATCCAGCTTCACCCAGACCCACCCCCTGTAAAGATGTGAACTTCTACATGCAAAGGCAAGACTTCCAACATTGAGCCAATCCTGCCATTGCCGCAGTTGTGCGGAAAACCTGGCTCCCTGTTTCTTGTGGTGCAGAAAATGGTTTCTCCTTTGCTTACCAAATCCAAAACCACAATAAACGGAACTATTTAAAAGGAAATCATGCACAACGATAATTCTCCAAACAGAGTGGGCCTATCAATCAGGATTAATATCTAAGCTGACAGACTGGATACTCCTGCCTTGATAAACTCTGGGAACCAAGTAGGGCAAGCTCCTGAAAAGAAACTACATGCTGTTCACTGGTTCAACTGCAGTGCTACACCCGTGAAGGTTGGTGTTATATGTGGGGTCACCATACAGTGCAAGAGAGAGGGACATTATTCAAAAGACTTACTTGACAGACACGGTGTATGGGTAACAGATGTGCAATCATAGCATCCTTACAGTGTGGAAACAGGCCATTTAGCCCAACACATCCACACTGACCCTCTGAAGAGTATCCTCCTGCACATTCCCCTACCCTACAACCCAACATTTCCCATGACAAATGCACCTAACATACAATGGGCAATTTAGCATGGCCAATTCACCAAACCTGCACACCTTTGGACTGTGGGAGGAAACTGAAGCACTCAGAGGAAATCTGCGCAGACACAGGGAGAACATGCAAATTCCATGCAGGCGTCCACCCGAGGCTGGAAACAAACCCGGGTCCCTGGTGCTGTGAGGCAACAGTGCTCTGAGCCTCCGTATTGCCCTACACTCTGGGAGAGTGAGCCAGTT
>NW_025125290.1:0-1088 GCF_004010195.1 Chiloscyllium plagiosum | reverse complement strand
CTCCTTGTCAAGAAGTTTAATTTAAACGCAGATTCTTACAGGCAACAGAAATGAAAATCATACACAGAGATTTCAGAGGAAGTCAAGCAGGAATAATGTGCTGAAGCTTGTAGAATTCCTGTAATCCAGCATTTTGTGGCAGCCACAGATAAACCATAATGGAAAAAGAAACTTAACCTAGGAGAACTGGCCACTCCCTTGTTGTTGTTAATCCGGGCGCTTCCTCGGGTCCTTGCACCACTGCCTTTACAACTGCTTTCTTAAAAAAATGTCAAAGAACAAAGCAATCTTTCAACAGTGACAGCATCACCACACCTTCCGCATTAAAGAATAACGAACTTTAATATGTAAAGACAGCTTCATTTTAAACCGCATAGTCTTAGGCTGTTAGCACACAAAAATACATACACATTACATTGACTATAACCATGCAAACGTTCATTACTACATTCCATTTCAGTGTGTTTACTCTTGCCACTGGGTCGATAATTACTCTTATTCGTCCTGTCACAAGTATAATTTTCACACTGAACAGCTGCAATTATATTGGATTTTTGCTCTTACATTTCTCCAAAACTTTTCATGTATTATGATCAGTACATATGATAGTCTCAGACCCATTACTGTGAGGATGTGTGGCGCTTGCAAAGCAAAGCAGGTCGAGCAGCATTGGAGGAGCAGGAGACACGACGTTTTCGCCATAAATGGTTTATCAGTCGTGGAGAAGGGTATCGGGCTTAGAGATCAAGAAAAGGGTGTTGGGACGGGGGAGAAGGTATTTGGAAGGCGATCGGTAGATGAAGGTGATGCTGATGTTGACAGGTTGGTGTGGAAAGTGGAGTGGATTTGTGGGAATGAAGAATGATAGGTCGGACACTTGACGAGAGCGTTGTTGAGTTGGAAGGTTGCATCTAAGGTAAGTTGGGGGTAGATGAGGATACTGGTGAAATCGACATTGATTTTTTGTGGTTGTAGGGTCCAAGTGTAAGATGAGGGGCTCCTACCTTCAGCGTCTGGTGGCTTGGATTTGCTGGTGGACGAGGTGCAGGACTTGAATGTCCTCTGCCGATTGGGAGGGGGAGTTGAAG
>NW_025125289.1:0-1088 GCF_004010195.1 Chiloscyllium plagiosum | reverse complement strand
TCAAGATGAGTGGTGAAACGTTTAAGAGGGATAGAGTGGGTGGTGGGTGTCTGGAACGCGTTCCCAGCAGAGACGGGAGAGGTAATCACGGTAGATACTTTTAAGATGCGTCTGGACAAATGCATGAGTAGGTGGGGAGCAGAGGGATACAGGTGCTTAGGAATTGGGTGACAGGTTTAAACAGTAGATTTGGATCGGCTCAGGCTTGAATGGATGAAGGACCTGTTCCTTGTCTGTACATTTTCTTTGGTCTTTCTTCTTAAATTACTCCAATTTCATTACATAATCTGCGAGGTCTAAGTGCCTGAAGTGAATCGATGCTGAAACACTAGTCATACAAATTCTGAGTGTGGGCTTTTGTGTGGTAGCGGGATCGAGGGTTTTAAGATGCTGGATTTTAAGCTTCAGTTTCTATCGAATCGTGGCTTCAAATACCAGCATAGTAAGTGAGCTACTATGTGGAGATGTATGTGAGTGAACTGCACATGTATGGATGCCTTTTAATTTGAGTGTTTGCAACTCCTCAGTGTGCTTACCCTCTCGGTGATAAAATCAGCGACCGTCTCTGAAAACAACGCAAGTTCATATTGACATTGGAACCGGGTAAACTCATCCATGATTCACCCCAAGTCCGCCGGGAGTGAGACGTTTACACGCAGCAGAATACGACATCACTTTCTCCAAGCTCCCGATGCCAACAGAGAGCGGCCACTGTAGCTTCAATCAGCGACCTTCTGCCAAGCCATGGGAAACAACTCGTGGAAACTCCTTCCTTCGTAACAACTCTTTCCGTGAGAAAGGAGAAAAACATTCACTTTAAATTGGAAAGGGCTTCAGGACATTGGAATGTTGCTCCAGTTCTTGGAACGTGTTATAAATAAAACTCCTGCCTTGAAAATAGGAAGTGGTAAAAGGTTTTAGGTAGAAAGAACAAAGAAAGTGTTGATTGAGACGACTCTGTCTCGTCAGCAGATAGGAAATGCCCAACACTGTAAACGGAAATGATTGGATTTCCTTAGGTAACGTCCCGACTGATTTACGTCGTGCCAGAGTGAATGGAAATCACATCAGCGATATAAAGGTGAGGG
>NW_025125288.1:0-1088 GCF_004010195.1 Chiloscyllium plagiosum | reverse complement strand
AGGGTCAGTACTGAGGGAGCGCTACACTGTCCACGGGTCAGTACTGAGCCAGTGCTGTACTGTCAGAATGCCAGTTATGATGGAGTGCTGTACTGTCAGAAGTTTTGTGCTGAGATTTGGCCACACTCTCGGAGGTCAGTATAGGGCCACTTCCACACAGTCAGAGAGTCAGAACTGAGGGAGTGGATCACTATCAGAGGATCAGTGTGGAGAGAGTGCAGCATTGTCAGAGGGTCATTGTGGAGGGAGTCCAGCATTGTCAGATGGTCAGTGTGGAAGGAGTGCAGCATTGTCAGAGGTGAGTGTGGAGGGAGTGCAGCAATGTCAGAGGGTCAATGTGGAGGGAGTGCAGCATTGTCCGAGGATCAGTGTGGAGGGAGTGCTGCACTGTCAGAGGATCAGTGTGGAGGGAGTGCAGCATTGTCAGAGGATCAGTGTGGAGGGAGTGCAGTATTGTCAGAGAATCAGTGTGGAGGGAGTGCTGCACTGTCAGATGGGTCAATACTGAGGGAGCACCACACTGTCAGAGGGTCAGTACTGAGGGAGTGCTGCACTGCCAGAGGGTCAGTACTGAGGGAGTACTGCACTGTCAGAGGGTCAGTACTGAGGAAGTGCTGCACTGCCAGAGGGTCTGTACGGAGGCAGTGCTGGTCTGTCAGACTGTCAGTACTGAGGGAGTGCTGCACTGTCAAAGGGTCCGTACTGAGGAACTGCTGCACTGTCAGATGGTCAGTACTGTTGAGAGCTGCATTGCCGAAGGGATTTTACTGTGGGAGAGATGCACTGTCGGAGGGTCAGTACTGAGGGAGCTCTGCACTGTCAGATGGTCAGTACTGAGGGAGCGCCGCACTGTGAGAGAGTCAGTACTCAGGGAATGCTACACTGTGAGAGGGCCAGTACTGAGGGAGTGTCGCACTGTCAGATGGTCAGTTCTTAGGAATTGCTAGACTGTCAGAGAGTCAGCACTACGGGTATGTCGGAGGGTCAGTACTGTGGAAATGCTGCACTGCCAGAGGGTCAGTAGTGAGGGAGTGCTGCACTGTAATAGGGTCAGCACTGAGGGAGTGCTGCACTGTCAGAGCGTCAGT
>NW_025125287.1:0-1088 GCF_004010195.1 Chiloscyllium plagiosum | reverse complement strand
GTACCTGCACCCTGGATCTCTCTGTTTGACAGCGCTCCCCAGTGCCCTACCGTTAACTGTATAAAACCTGTCCTGGCTTGTCTTACAAAATGCAACACCTCACATTTATCTGCATGAAGCTCTATCTGACAATCACCAGCCCACTTTCCCAGTTGATCAAGATCTTATTGTTCTCCAAGATACGCTTCTTCACTGTCCACTATTAACACAAATTTTGGGGTTTCATCTACGAACTTACTATCTATGGTTCCTATATTATGATCCGAATCATTTACAAAAACAATGAACAGCAGCAGCCTGGTCCTTGTGGCAACCACTGGTCACAGGCCTCCAATTGGAACAACAAATCTCTCCCAGCAACATCTACCTCCTACTGTCAAGCCAATTTTGTGTCTAATTGGATAGCTCTTCCTGATCCCCTGTGATGTAACCTTATTAAACAGGCTACCATGTGGAACCTGTTGGTCCTCACTTTCTTCACGTAGACAAAGTATGCTGCTTTACCTTCATCTATTTTCTTCGTCATCTCTTCAAAACTGCAATCTAGTTTGTGAGACGTGGATTCCCAGACACGAAGTCATACTGAATATCCCTAATCAGTCCTTGCCTTTCAAAATGTATTTAAAACCATCCCCTAAGAATCTAATACAAAAACTTAACCACGCTTGACATCAAACTCACTGGTCTGCAGTTCCCTAGCTTTTCCTTGCAGCCTTGTTACAAATAATGACATTAGCTGTCTTCCTGTCCTCCAGCACCTCAACCGTGGCTGTCAATGATACAAATAAGAAAGTCAAGAGAATTTCAGATTTCGTAAACCAGAAACAAAGACAAAACGTCCTGGAAAAGCTCAAAGTTCTGGCAGCATCTGTGCAGAGAATTCAGACTTAATGTGTTACAACACGGGGTAATCACCCACCCACCCCCGCTAATTTAAACCTGCAACACAGAAAAGGGTTAACCTGTGCTGTAATATGTTAAAATTCGAGAGGCCAAGAACTATCCTAAAGGTCACTATTTAAAATAAAAATTAACAACTCTTTTTTTTTAAAAGCCTAACAGAGAATAATTAACTAACAACTATTTGC
>NW_025125286.1:0-1088 GCF_004010195.1 Chiloscyllium plagiosum | reverse complement strand
ATTTTGAGATTCTCAACAACACAACCATTTCATTCCAGGAAACCGCCTAATGTACCAACCGCGTTATTTGCTGCATCAGCATGCTGACTTTTTTTTCCATACACATAAGACTCCACTGCCTTTACTGTTCCTTTCTGGAAGTCCTCTCCATTAAATAACAGCCTGCCTTTTGATTCTCAGTGTCATCTTCAAACTCGGATGTATATTGCACTCAACTCCCTCCTTCAGGCTATCAGTATAGAATATAAATAACTGATGCCATCGGACTGATATTTGCAGTACTCCAGCAAATACACCCTGATCATAAATATCAATTAATCCTGACTCTCGATTTCTGTATTATCCAATCATCATCCCATGTTAATACAGTATCCGACGTCATGGAGCTTCTGTTTTGTGTAAGAACTTTTGTTTTGTAACACCTTGTGGAAAATCTCTAGAAAGCCTCGTGTCCACGAGATCCCCTTTATCAAGTCCGCTTGTTACATTTTCAGGCATCTCCAGAAAAGCTTTGCATGGTTTTACAGGGGAAAATATCATTTCCCTTTCACAAAACCACACTGACTCTGCCTGAAGCTTTTTCTAAATGTCCATGCTTGCCAGGTTTTCCAAATTATACTAGTTCCATCTGCTTTCATTAGGTCCATATGCCTCTAAATGTTTCCCATTCATATGTTTGTCCAAATGAGATTTACCTGTTGTAGCTGTCCTTGCATCTCCCACTCTTCCTTTGGTAGCTCATTCCATACCCACGCCACCCTCTGCGTAAAAGGCTGTCCCATTGTCTCTTTTAAATCTACCCTCTTTCACCTTAAACCTATTCCCTCGATGTTTGTATTCCCCGATCCTGTGGAAAAGACCTTGGCTATTCACCCTGTCCATACCTCTCATGATTTTATAAGTTTTTATAATGTCACTCCTCAACATCTTAGACTCCATGCTCGACTTCAAAAACAAGCGTTTAAAGATAAGCATTGCAAAATTGAAACAATATTAAAAATGACAGGTAACCAATACTCAGCCAAAACGTCATACTGTGATTTGTTTCTCCGTATTACAATACTAAGGCTTACTAGTGCCAATAAGAA
>NW_025125285.1:0-1088 GCF_004010195.1 Chiloscyllium plagiosum | reverse complement strand
GAGTGTGTCACTTTTGTCTCCCCATCCAGGCAGTCCAGAATCCCTGCCCCTGTTAAATTCGCTCCTTGTGTGTCTGCAACTGGTCTTTGAAATATACTGGAATCATATTCTAAATGTTTTTTCTGTCTGAAAAGTAATCTGCGATTTCTAAATCTCAGAATAAAAAATACCTGCTGCAAACTTCGTTGTCGTTCCTCGCTGGTTTTGAAGCTCTAACCTGTAGTTATACACTCACCTCAACGAGGTAACTTCCCTCTTATTTACCCTTACCAACCTCACATCCGCGGGAAAACCTCCATTAGGACACAACTCAGTCATTCCTGATTTATGTCACGTGAATCTTTATCTATTCCACCATCCTATTAAATCCCTTATTTTCTTTTCTCGTGGCTATACCTCCCAGTAAATCTCATTTCCATCGTCTCTAACGATTTTGTATCAAGGGAACTCTGACCATATCCTTCCTAACCAAATTGAACCCCCCAACCCCCGTGTATTCCATCAGTAAATCTCGCCCTGAGAAATGATGCTGGGTCTCATTCAACTCATGAAAACTTACCACATGCTATGCAATCTCATTACTGGTACAGGAAAGATGAAGGCTATTTCACTTACAGCTGAATCTGTTGGCTGCAGCAACATTGGGTCAAATCGCAGTCACATAGGTGACTGTTGTTCTCATTTTTATTTCTTCTCAACGTATGATGAAGTAACGCAGTGAGAAATAAATTAATATTGTTAGACATAAGTAAGGGGGCGTGTTAAATCTGAGGTTATGAGAATAGGGCAGTTTTGATTAACATTGACTAGAGATTGTTCAAATCTCAGGCACAAGTGATTGATAGAGAGCGATGTTGAGAGAAATAGACTGTCTTGGCAAATGCCAATGTTATGAGGTTGTGGGTGTAACGTTATTTTAATGGTGTTGAAATGTCTGGCTAGCACAAGGAGTCCAGAACAAGGCAACAACATAACATTTGGTCGAAACAACTAAGAGCTGTGTTACATGGATACAAAAATCAAATTTCAATTCGGCCAATCTGTTTACATTATGACCCAATCAAGTTAGAATTTGATATTTTTACAAT
>NW_025125284.1:0-1088 GCF_004010195.1 Chiloscyllium plagiosum | reverse complement strand
TCTGGTTTACTTCCTATTGAACAATATTAAGCAAAAGCACCTACTTATTTCTAATTTTGGTTCACATTTCTTGTTTTATTCCCTGCTATGACTACACTCGGTGTTTGGATGGTTAACAGGCTGGGAGATTGTGGGTTTGGATTGACTTATTGTTCCAGAAGGTGTAAAAAAAAAAGGGGTCCAAAGCATCAGCAGAAATCCAGGAGGGGTGAGAAATCAGGACCTGAAATCTGAGCTGACACCAGATTACCCTGTGATCAGTGCTTTGATTACCTGTGCACCCTCTACCTTTATCACCTCCTCAATATTGAGGATCCAATCCTTGTCATCCTGGAGCCATATCTCTGTAAGGAGTCTCATATTTTAATTGAAGGAGTTCCCTTCAACGTGTGCAGTCAATTCATTCGCTTTTGCTGCAATGCAGCACACATTTTTAGTTTCAGTTTTAGTGATCTTTAGAATCCAGTTTTGATTGCTGGGACATTTACTCTCCATGTCTTTCTGTCGTTCTTGGATGTTCATTTTTCACATCACTGTATTGCTCACTGGCCTGGATTTGGATTGGCCATGCTAAATTGCCCATAGTGTCCAGAGATGTGCAGGTTAGGTGGGTTAGCCATGGGAAGTGCAGGGTTAGAGTTTCATAGTAATAGAAGCAGGAGTAGGTCATTTGGCCTGTCGAGCCTGCTTCGCCATTCATTTAGATCATGACTGATCTCTCCATTGTCTCAGCTTCTCCTCCCTGCATTGTTGCAACTACCCTTAATACCTTTACCATGCAAAAACCCATCTAACTGTGTCCTGAATATACTCAATTAAGCTGCCTCTACTGCTTCCCTGGGCAGAGAATTACATAGATTCACGATTCTCTGGGAAAAGCAGTTCCTCATCTCTGTCCTAAATCTACTCCAACTAATCTTGAGGTCTGGTCTCAACTACCAGCAGAAATGACTGGATAGGGTAGGGTTTCATCCCCACAGTGCAATGAAATCCCACTTTCCACAAAATCTCAGATGTACTCACTCACTCAGTTGCTGTCTCAAATGAAAGATTTCATTGTAACTTCTTCTACTCCCAGTAAGGACAAA
>NW_025125283.1:0-1088 GCF_004010195.1 Chiloscyllium plagiosum | reverse complement strand
CCACACCTGTCAAATCCCAGGGAATGAGACTGAAATGTGCCTGATACAGGGATATTACTGAACAGCAACCCTCAAAAATAATAAATCAGAGGGCGCTGTGATCAGGCAAGGCAGAGCTCATGAGTACCTGAAATATTCAGCCATTGAGATCTATATAACGCAAGACGGAATTGAGAACCAATCACAGCAACTGTTCACAGAGTCTGGAAACTATCAGCAGAGGAGAACAGTCCCAATTTCTCAGAGTTGGTGAGGTGTATCATCCCGGGAATACTGTTGTGAATCAGTCACGCACCCAATCTCATAATTTTGCATTTTTTTCAAAAACGTGGCACCTGAAACTAGATGCAATATTCCAGGTGAGACAAGAGACTGTTTTATTTCAGTTTAACATAAATGCTTTGTGTTTGTTCTCTACAGCGTGGGTGATGAAGTAGGATTTATTTGCTCTTCTGTCCATGTGTACATTCCCTGATTTGTGCACATACACACGGGGGATCCTCTGCTCCTGCACCCCTTTGGGTTTACCCCCTTACTATTGTATGTTCCCCTGAGTTCATCACAAAACAAAGAAGCAGGTCACACCTCCCTGAGACTGAGATCTATCTGACATACCGATGTTAATGAATAACAATCCTCAACAATTATAGATCACAGGTTGATTTCGATCAGGGAAGGCAGAGATGAGAAGTTCTGGAAACCCTGTTGCTTTCCATGTCCTTTCCCACAAGTCGTCTGTCAAGATCTGAAGCTCTTAGCTGTTCTTCCAATATCCTAACATTTTATTTTAAATTGCTATTAATATTTTTCTGTAATTTTGCATTATAGACCAAAGCACAGGTTGAACCAACAAGGAATCCAAACACGGAATGGAGTTCGTTTTTTAAAATTCTTGTTTCTCTCCAGAATTTTCCTTCCACACAATGTAACCTTTTATTTCCCATCACCCAAGTCACCCATAGTATCTTTATTTTCAACTACTAACCATCACCAGTAAGTTGAATAATTTATGTTCAAAGCCCCTCCCATCATCAAAGGTACGGCAGAAGTAGGATGAGCTCGAAGGAGATTGGAGTCAATTTTTCTTG
>NW_025125282.1:0-1088 GCF_004010195.1 Chiloscyllium plagiosum | reverse complement strand
GTTGTGTTCTTTCTTAATTGTGTTTGATGGTGAAGGAATGTGACATACTGTCCAGAATGTATGGGAACATTCAAGTTTAGAGTAGCAAAACTATCAATATGAATTTCAGCTTTCAATGACTGGAGGGAGGATGGAGAGGGACCAACGGTTCAGAATTGGAAGACACTGATCATTTTGATTAGTGAAAACAGAAAAGATCACCAACAGAGACTTGTAATCAAGAGAGGTTGAAGACAGAATAGGGAAAGTGGTTGATGACAATTTTTGTTTTCAGACATTATTTTATGATACCTAAAATGAGAGTCCATAGTCTCCAGTTTAAATTCAAGATCTTTCTTCAAGTACAGAAGATGACAGGAAGAGGTTTTAAAATGATGCTTAAAAAAATGACTGCACATGGATGTTGCCACTTAGGCCAACATTTATTGTCAATTCAATATAGACCAGTTAGGAGTCACCTTTTGGTCTGGAGTCTCACATAGGTCAGAACAAGTTTTTGTTTTCATTCCTCAAAGGCCATCAGTGAACCAAATGATATTTTACAAAAATCGATAGGTATTACACGCTACCCATTAATGTCATTTTTTATTTTGTATTTTTGGACAAACAGATGTGGAGAGATCTATTCCTCTTGAGGGACATTCGAAAGATGATATGTCTAAAACAAATTGATCAGCAAATATCAGCCAATAAACTCAACAGAATATAGGGAAATCATTTATCAGATTCATCAGAATGTGGAAGTTTCAAAACTAAAACATGAGTGCAGCAACGTAAAACATATGCACATTACAGAAAGGGAAAGTGAGGACTGCAGATGCTGGAGATCAGAGTTGAGAGTGTGGTGCTGGAAAAACACAGCAGGTCAGGCAGCATCTGAGAAGCAGGAGAATAAGCAAAAGCCCTTGATCAGGATGATTGAAAATGTTGATTCTCCTGCTCCTTGGATGCTGCCTGAACTGCATGACATAAGGAGTGCCATTTACGTTTCTAGAATATAGTGTACATGATTTGGAACGAGTGAGATGTAAGTTTTGATCTGTCTGCATGAAGGATAACAAGAAATATGTTAGTCATTCTGCAGCTAT
>NW_025125281.1:0-1088 GCF_004010195.1 Chiloscyllium plagiosum | reverse complement strand
TTTGGAGGTGGCGGAAATGACGGCGGATGATATACTGTACATGGAGGTTGGTGGGGTGGTAGGTGAGGACCAGTGGGGTTCTGTCCTGGGCCGGTTGGAGGGGCAGGGCTCAAGGGCGGAGGAGCAGGAAGTGGAGGAGATGCGGTGGTGGGCATCGTCGACCATGTCTGGGGGGAAATTGCGGTCCTTGAAGAAGGAGGCCATCTGGGTTGTATGGTTTTGGAACTGGTCCTCCTGGGAGCAGATGCGGCGGAGACGAAGGAATTGGGAATATGGGATGGCGTTTTTGCGGCGGAGACGAAGGAATTGAGACAGTCAGGAGACAGAAAGGAACAGGCAGACAGTGCAGGGACCCCCTGTGACCGTTCTCCTCAATAACAAGCATACTGCTTTGGTTACTGTTGGGGAGGGATAACATATCAGGGGTAAGCCATGGGGCACAGGTCTCTGGCACAGAGTCTGTCCCTGTGGTTCAGAAAGGTAGGATTAGAAAAAAGGAGATTGAGGGGGGACCTGATTGAGGGTATGAAGGGTATAGACAGGGCCCAGGGTGAAGGATTCAGTCATGAGAGGTCACGCTTTCAAGATGAAAGGTGAAAAGTTTAAGGGGGGATACACACGGCAAGTACTTTACACGGAAGATGGTAGGTGTCTGGAATGCATTGCCAGCAGAGGTAGTACAGGCAGGTATGTTAGATTCATTTAAGATGCAACTGGACGAGTAGGTAGGGAGCAGAGGGATACAGATGCTTAGGAATTGGGGGACAGGTTTAGACAGTAGATTTGAGTTGGCTCAGGCTTGGAGGGCTGAAGGGCCTGTTCTTGGGCTGTAAATTTTCTTGGCTCTATGCAGTTTGAAGTGAAAGAGGAACCGAGCATTCGTCATTGGGGACTACACAGTCAGGGGACAGATAGGAGATTCTGTAGGAACGAGAGAGAATCAGGGTTGATGTGCTGCCTACCAAGTGCCAGGTTTCATGACATCTCAGGTCATATTTTCGGGATCCTTGAGGTGGAGGGGGAACAGCCCCAACTCATGGTCCACATAGGCACCAATAACATGGGTAGGAAAAGGGATGGGGTTTTAA
>NW_025125280.1:0-1088 GCF_004010195.1 Chiloscyllium plagiosum | reverse complement strand
TGCCTCCTTACCCTGGCCTCTGCCCCGGGGCCCAGCTCCATGAATTATCTGCACAGGCTCTGACTGCCTCCCGCGCCATATTCCAGACCACGATTTCACCACCAGGACTTGGCTGCACTGTGTAAAATTCAGATAGTCCTGGATTATACCTTCTCCACACATGTCTCCTGTGGTCTGTGTAAAAGACTTTCACTATCCATTACTTCCATGCCTGTCATAATTTCGAAAGGATCTATTTAGTCTCCCTCAGCCTCGACGTTCATGTGAGAGAAATGATTTATTATACTGTCCCGCATCATTTATGATGGGAGCTGGCAGGACTGCAGAGTTTCTGTCTGATCCGTGAGTGATGAAGTCAATCAGCCTTGTCTATCCGTTGCTTCTTATGGTTTCTGGCATGCAACTATTTCTGTGTCGGAGCTTCACTGGGTTGATACCTTACGTTTAGATATACCCAGTGTATGCACTAATAGAACATAGAACATAGAAAAGTACAGCACAGAACAGGCCCTTTGGCCCACGAGATTTAATCCTAATGTCAAATATAGTAACCTAACGTACGCAACCCTCAACTCACTGCTATCCATGTTCATGTCCAGCAGTCGCTCAAATGTCCCCAATGATTCTGCTTCCATGACCACAGCTGGCAATCGATTCCATGCATTCACAACCCTCTGCGTAAAGAACCGACCTCTGACGTCTCCTTCATACCTTCCTCCTAACATCTTCAAACTATGAGTTCTAATACCAGTCAATCCTGCCCTGGGGTAAAGTCTCTGGCTGTTGATTATATCTATTCCTCACATTATTTTCTATACATCGATCAGGTCTCCTCTCTTCGTCCTTCTCTCCAGAGAAAAAAGTCCGAGCTTACTCAAACTTTCTTCTTAAGGCAGGCCCTCCAGTCCAGGCAGAATCCTGGTAAACCTTCTTTGCGTTTCCTCCAAAGCTTCTGCATCTTTCCTATAGTAGGGCGGCCAGAACTGGACGCAATATTCCAAGTGTGGTTTCATCAGGGACTTGTAGAGCTGCAGCAAATCCTCTCAGCTCTTAAACAGGTCGTGAAAAAGGCTAATAGCATGCCGGCC
>NW_025125279.1:0-1088 GCF_004010195.1 Chiloscyllium plagiosum | reverse complement strand
TCACTGACTGTGATTCAACTCCTGTCACTGAATGAGATTCAATCCCTGTTACTGATTGAGGGTCAATCCCAGTCACTGACTAAGATTCAATCCCTGTCACTGACTGAGGATCAATCCCTGTCATTGACTAAGTCTCAATTCCTGTCACTGACTGAGATTCAATTATTTTCACTGACTGAGCGTCATTCCCTTTCACTGAATGAATCTCTATGCCTGTCACTGACTGATGTTCAATCCCTGTCAATAACTGAGATTCAATTCCTGCCACTGACAGAGATGAAATCGCTTTCACAGACTGAGATTCCATCCCTGTCACTGACTGCGATTCAATCCCTGCCACTGACTGAGATTCAATCACTGTCACTGACTGCCATTCAATCCCTGTCACTAACTGAGATTCAATCCTTGTCACTGACTGAGGCTCAATCGCTGTCACTGACTCAGGTTCAATCCCTTTCACTGACTGAGTTTCAATCCCAGTCACTGTTTGAGATTCAATTCCTGTCACTGTCTGAGGGTCAATCCCTGTCACTGACTGAGATTTAAACCCTTTCACTAACTGAGATTCAATCCCGGTCACTGACCGAATTTCAATCCCTGTCACTGACCCAGATTCAATCTCTGTCACTGACTGAGATTCAATCCCAGGCACTGACTGCGATTCTATGCCAGTCAATGACGGAGATTCCATTCCTATCACTGTCAGAGCGTCAATCCCTGTCACTAACTGACATTCAATCTCTGTCACTGCCTGAGGGTCAATCCCTGTTACTGATTGAGATTCAATCCCTGTCACTGTCTGAGCGTCAATCCCTGCCACTGACTGAGATTAAATTTCTGTCACTGACAGAGATTCAATACCTGTCACTGTCAGCGATTCAATCCCAGTCACTGATTGAGTTTTAATCCCTGTCACTGACTGAGATTCAATCCCTGTCACTAACTGAGACTCAATCCCAGTCACTGACTGACGCTCAATCCCTGTCACTGACAGAGATTCAATCCCAGTCACAGACTGAGGTTCAATTCCTGTCACGGACTGAGATTCAATCCCTGTCACTGTCTGAGATTCTAGCCCGGTCACTGAC
>NW_025125278.1:0-1088 GCF_004010195.1 Chiloscyllium plagiosum | reverse complement strand
TGAGAGATAGGTAATCCCAGAGTGTGTGTCAGAGAGGGAATCCCAGAGTGTGTGTGTGAGACAGGGAATCCCCGAGTGTGGGTGAGAGATAGGGAATTCCCGAGTGTGGGTAGGAGATAGGGAATCCCCGAGTGTGTGAGAGAGATAGGGAATCCCAGAGAGTGTGTGAGAGATAGGGAATCCCAGAGAGTGTGTGAGAGATAGGGAATCCCCGAGTTGTGTGAGAGATAGGGAGTCCCAGAGTGTGTGTGAGAGAGGGAATCCCGGAGTGTGTGTGTGTGAGAGAAGGAATCCCAGAGAGTTTCCGAGTGTGTGTGAGAGATAGGGAATCCCCGAGTGTGGGTGAGAGATAGGGAAACCCCGAGTGTGGGTGAGAGATAGGGAATTCCCGAGTGTGTGAGAGAGATAGGGAATCCCAGAGAGTGTGTGAGAGATAGGGAATCCCCGAGGTGTGTGAGAGATAGGGAATCCCCGAGGTGTATGAGTGATAGGGAATCCCCAGTGTGTGTGAGAGATAGGAAATCCCAGAGTGTGTGTGAGAGAGGGAATCCCAGAGTGTGTGTGTGAGAGGGAGGGAGTCCGAGAGAGTTTCCGAGTGTGTGTGAGAGATAGGGAATCCCCGAGTGTGGGAGAGAGATAGGGAATCACCGAGTGTGGGTGAGAGATAGGGAATCCCCGAGATGTGTGAGAGATAGGGAAACCCCGAGGTGTGTGAGAGATAGGGAATCCCCGAGGTGTGTGAGATATAGGGAATCCCAGAGTGTGTGTGAGAGTGGGAATCCCAGAGTGTGTGTCAGAGAGGGAATCCCAGAGTGTAAGTGTGAGAGAGAGGGAATCCCAGAGAGTTTCCGAGTGTGTGTGAGAGATAGGGAACCCCGAGTGTGTGTGAGAGATATAGAATCCCCGAGTGTGGGTGAGAGATAGGGAATCCCCGAGTGTGGGTGAGAGATAGGGAATCCCCGATTGTGTGAGAGAGACAGGGAATCCCCGAGTGTGGGTGAGAGGTAGGGAATCCCCGAGTGTGTGAGGGAGGTAGAGAATCGCAGAGAGTGTGTGAGAGATAGGGAATCCCAGAGAGTTTGTGAGAG
>NW_025125277.1:0-1088 GCF_004010195.1 Chiloscyllium plagiosum | reverse complement strand
GGAGGCAGATCATTGTAAGCATGGCCAGGCAGATCATAGGGTGGAAATAGACAGGGACAGAGTAAGGTACACAGGTTACACTGAACAGGACGAGCACGAGACAAGATCAACATGAGCAAGATCAGCATTATTTGAACTTCGACAGTTCATTCATCAGTCGAACGTGACTTTCCTAATCGTTCTTATTCCTAAATTAACTCTCCCCATGTTATTGTGCAGTCGGCATGTGAACCCGTACTGAACGTCAGGTTGTTCACAATCCCCAACAGCAGCCACAATACCTTCCATCTGAAACAGGTAGCTTTTCCCAACGGCTTCCGCCCTACATAGAGAACACCAGGCTCGCTTCTCGGAGATGTAAGATGCCTTCTTGAGTCTTCATACAAGATATATGGCTTCTCTGCTCACTGCTAGAAAACCACGTTAAAGTGTGTATCATGAGGAACGGAACCAGGAGGAACAACGTGGAGCAGTCTGTCTGTGCAGCCTCTGCTCCACTTGTTCATCATGTTAGAGCATCATTTAGGAGACACTTAAGACTGCCGATGCTGGAGATCAGAGTAGAGAGTGGATTGCTGGAAAAGCACAGCAGGTCAAGCATTATCCGAGAAGCAGGAGAACCGACGTTTCAGGGATAAGACTTTCATCAGGAATCAGCATCAATTCCTTCATGCTGCCCTGTGTAAGGGCATTGAGTGGGAATGGCCTCCTGCTGTTCCTGTGTAAGTGGCTCAAGGGACTGACTGGCTTCTTCCTCGTCCGATTGGACAAGGACAGGGGACTGACTGGGTTACCCCTGATTCCTGATTGACAGTTCGATGTGCTGACAAGTGTGACAATGCTGCAGCTTTAAGAGGTCATTTTGTCCTGGTTTGAGAGAGATTAAACGATTGTTACCAAGCTGGCTAGTTCAGACCGCTTGAGTAAATAGCTAGCGAGGCCTTGGGTTTATTTTAATGCAGGTTTGGGTTTATTTTAATGCAGGTTTGGGTTTATTTTAATGCAGCCTGAATGGGTGTAGCCAGTTCTCACAGATTAGGATCACTAGGTTTTGAGTGGGGTCTCCACAGAGTTGGATGTTTCAGGGA
>NW_025125276.1:0-1088 GCF_004010195.1 Chiloscyllium plagiosum | reverse complement strand
CTCCCGACATACTCTGCACTGTGCAGTAACTATTACGGCCCGACATTCATCCCACTGTACCGTAACTATCACGGCCCGACATACCTCCCACTGTACCGTAACCAACACGGCCCGACACACCTCCCAATGTACAGTAAGCATCACGGCCCGACATACCTCCCAACACGGCCCGACAGACTCACACTGTACAGAAACCGTCAAGGCCCGACATCCCTCCCACTGTGCAGTAACCATCACGGCTCGACATCCCTCCCACTGCACTGTAACTTTCACGGCCCAACATACCTCACACTGTATAGTAAACCTCACGGCCTGATATATCTCCCACTATACAGTTACTGTCACGGCCCAACATACCGCCCCCTGTACAGTAACCATCACGGCCTGACATACCACCTACTGTACAGTAACTGTCACGAGCCAACATACCTCCCACGGTAAAGTATCCATCACCGCCCGACATACCTCTCACTGTAAAGTAACCATCACGGCCCAACTTACCTCCCAAAATACAGTCACCATCACGGCCCGACATACCTCCCACTGTACAGTAACTGTCAGAGCCCGACATACCTCCCACTGTACATTAACCATCACACCCAGACATACCTCCCACTGTACAGAAACCATCACGGCTAGACATACCTCTCACTGTCCAGTAACCATCACGGCGCGATATGCCTCCCTCTGTACCCGAACCATTACGGCCCGACATACCTCCCACTGCACAGTAACTGTCACGACCAGACATACCTCCCACTGTACAGTAACTATCACTGCCCGACATACCTCCCACTGTACAATAAACATCACGGCCCGTCATACCCCCTACTGTACAGTAATTGTCACAACCCAACATACCTCCAACGGTACAGTATCCATCACGGCCCGACATACCTCTCAATGTAAAGTAACCATCATGGCCCAACTTACTTCCCACTGTACAGTAACCAACACGGCCCGACGTACCTCCCACTGTACAGTAACCATCACGGCCCGACATATCCCTCACTGTACAGTAACCATTATGGCCAGACATACATCCCACTGTACCTTAACCATCAAGGCCAGACATACCTCCCACTGTA
>NW_025125275.1:0-1088 GCF_004010195.1 Chiloscyllium plagiosum | reverse complement strand
CCTCTCCGGCCTTGCTTTCCTCTCTCTGTAACATCTCCAGCCATGCTTTCCTCTCTGTAACAGCTGCAAACTTGCTTTCCTGTCTCTGTAACATCTCCAGCCTTGCTTTCCTCTCTCTGTAACATCTCTAGACTTGCTTTCCTTTCTCTGTAACATCTCCAGCCTTGCTTTCATGTCTCTGTAACATCTCCGGAGATGTTAATGAGATAGGAAAGCAAGGTAGGAGGTGTTACGGAGAGAGTGGAAAGCAAGGCTGGAGATGTTACAGAGATAGGAAAACAAGGCCGGAGATGTTACAGAGAGTGGAAAGAAAGACTGGAGATGTTACAGAGAAAGGAAAGCAAGTCTAGAGATGTTACAGAGAGAGGAAAGCAAGGCTGGAGATGTTACAGAGACAAAAAAGCAAGTTTGCATTCCTATCTCATTAACATCTTCGGCCTTGCATTCCTGTTTCTGTAACATCTCCGGCTTGCTTTCCAATCTCTGTATCATGTCCAGCATTGATTTCCTATCCCTGTAACATCTCCAGCCTTGCTTTCCACTCTCTGAAACATCTCCAGCCTTGCCTTCATATCTCTGTAACATCTCCAGCCTCGCTTTCCCCTCTCTGAAACATCTGAAACTTGCTTTCCTATCTCTGTAACATCTCCAGCCATGCTTTCCACTCTCCGAAACATCTCCAGCCTTGCTTTCCACTCTCTGTAACATCTGCAAACATGCTTTCCTATCTCTGTACCATCTGTTGCCTTGCTTTCCTTTCTCTGTAACATCTGCAAACATGCTTTACTGTCTCTGTAACATCCCCGGCCTTGCTTTCCTATCCCTTTACCATCTCTAGCCTTGCATTCATCTCTCTGTAGCATCTCCAGCTTTGCGTTCCTCTCTCTTTAACATCTCCAGCCTTGCTTTCCACTCTCTGTAACATCTTCAGCTTTGCGTTCCTCTCTCTGTAATATCTCCAGCCTTGCTTTCCATTCTCTGAAACATCTCTAGCCTTGCCTTGCTCTCTCTGTAACATCTGCAAACTTGCTTTACTATCTCTGTAACATCTCCGGCCTTGCATTCCACTCTCTGTAACATCTCTGGCT
>NW_025125274.1:0-1088 GCF_004010195.1 Chiloscyllium plagiosum | reverse complement strand
GAACAACCTCAAAGGCAGATAAAATGGCTTTTTGTAAACCTCCTCGTACTCCCCAGATACCTCCTCCGCTACGGATGTGAATACCTCACCAGTCCCACCTACAAGTTTCGTTTGGACCAACAAAGTCCACTATGCCTCTGGCCACTGCATTTGTTTAGTCACCTTTTCAAATGAGATGAAAAAGGCATCACATTCTTCTTATCAAATTTAGGCAATGCTTGAACATGCTCAAACAGTTTCTCACTAGACCTCTGACAACCGGGGCTTGCTCATCCTCACTGTCTTCCTTACTATACATACCCTCAGCAGTTATCTCCAGCCTTTTACACTGACTTTCCTTTTCAAATGTCAGTTTTGCTATTCAAAAGCTTTCTCTTTCTCTCTCTTTCTCTCTCCTACTACTCTCTCTTTTGCCTTTCTTTCTTTTTTGTCTATCACTGTTCGGCTGCTCCCTCTTTTTCTCTCCCTTCTGCTATTAATAGTAACTCAAATGTTTCATTTATGCTGCCCTTTCCTTATCTCTTGCAGCTAACACAAGCTGCTTCATTTGCAACTGAATTCTTGTCATCTCTATAAATTCTGATCGTTTCTCCAGAAAGTTTAATTGACGACCCACTGCTGTAATTATCTCTCATTTCCTCACAGAAGCAGTCATTTTCAATTCCAGCTTTTCTGCTAATTCTTGCAACTTGGTCTTATTCACTTTTTGTAAAATTTCCAAAGTCAATGCATGCACACCCAGGAAATGTTTGGCGACTGAAAGCGCCATGACTATTCTAACCTGTTGAATTTCCAGTTCAAGACTCAACTGAAAACTGCTCTGCTCAGCTCAACTCAGCTAGCTCAGCTAAAAGAGCTGACCACTCCCCAATCATTATACAGGTCACTTCTAAAGCATAACTACTTTGGCCTGAAGTTTCATCTGTTTACATATAAATAAAATGCCTCTGAAAATCCTTTTAGTGTCTGTACAAAACCAGACTGATCGGAGCCCGTCCCGTTTATTGCCCCTCCGAAAACATCAAGGACAGAGTCTCCTTGAGCCAATGAACAGTTTTTAGCAAAAAAAAAGGATTAGTTTGTGACAA
>NW_025125273.1:0-1088 GCF_004010195.1 Chiloscyllium plagiosum | reverse complement strand
TTTATTCCCAAAACGTCGATTCACCTGCTCCTCGGATGTTGCATGATCAGTTGCGTTTTTCCAGGGCCATAATGTTCCACTCTAACCTCCAGCTGCAGACCTTACGTTCTACTATTGGAGTGCCTCAGAGGTCGGTGCTGAGTCCATTACTGTTTCCTATCTGTATCAATGCTTTGGATGCGAATGTACCAGGCATGATTAGTAAGTGTGCTCATGAAACTAAAATAGGTAGTATCGTGGATAGTGAAGAACTGTCAGAAATGTTAGCAGATCCTTGATCAGCTGGGGAAGAGGGCTGAGAAATGACAATTGACGTTCAATATAGATAAATGTGAGATCTTACATTTTGGAAAGACAAATCAAGGTAGTAGTTTCATGGTGAATGGTAGGGCTTAAAGAGTTTAGTGTAAAGATGGATCTTGGAGTTTAGCTTTACATATGCCGGAAAGTGGATTCACAGGTAGACTGGACAGTGAAGAAGGCTTTTGGCACACTGTCCTTCCTCAGTCAGAACATGGAGGACAGCGGTTGCAAAGTTATGTTGTAATTATACAGGACTTTAGTGAGAACGCACTTGGAGTATTGTGTTCAGTGTTGCTCACCTTGTTATAGGAAAACGTTGTTAAACTGTAAAGCGTGTGGAAGATATTTTCAAGGATGTTGTCTGGGCTCCATGGACAGAAGCACCAGGTGAGGTTGGACAAGCTTGTGCCTCTTTTCTTTCGAGTGTAGGAGACTGATTGGCGGCCTCATAAAGGTGGAAAAGATCATAAAAGGCATGCATTGGGCGTATACACTCATTAATTTTCCCGAAATTTAGGAATCGATGATGAAAGAGCATCAGATTATGTTTAGAGCAGAAAGAATTAAAAAGGAACTTGAGGAATATGGAGTTAGCTGCCTGCAGAAGTGCTTGAGACGGGTATATTAACGGCATTCCAAAAACATTTGGCAAATACATGGATAGAAAAAGACTTGAAGGAAATTGGCCATGCTCAGTGAAATGAGATTGTTGTGTTCGGACATTTTGTCGGCACGGACCACTTTGAGCGAAAAGGCATGTGTCCGTGCTGCTGGAACCTATGACA
>NW_025125272.1:0-1088 GCF_004010195.1 Chiloscyllium plagiosum | reverse complement strand
GTAATTTGTAATAGCAACTGAAGACAATGGCTTGAACCATTGCAACGTTCCGTTGCAGGAAATTGCAGACAAACGCGTAGTGGGAGCGTGATGAGCAGTTTGATAACTGATTAATGGAGAGCGATGATGGTGAGGGAGAGCTGGGCATTGTCAGTGTACATGTGAAACCTAACACGGTGCTTTTGGACAATGTCACCTCCTGGAAGTATGTAAATGAGAAACAGGAGGGACCGAGGAGAGATCCTTAAGGGACACCAATTGCAAGGAATTAAGAAAGGAAAGGGAGAGTTGGGATGGAGCAGGTTGTTCCAACAACGGTGGGGTCAAATATTAGTTTGCAGCAGAATGGGAGAGAAGGACATAAACAGAAAAGACAGACAGATAGAACAAGGAACAATATCTGTGAATTGGGGAGGGGGAGTGATGAAGAGGAGGAGCAGCCCAACTCCAAAAGCACTATTCCTACATTAGTGACATCACCCAACTCCACCCTAGTCTCAGCTTATTTACTGAAATACTCGTCTATCCCTGTGTTATCTCCAGACTTCATTGTCCAAACACACTCCTGGCCAAGCTCCAACATTCAACTTACATGTAATCTCAAGAGTATCTAAAACCCTACTGCCCAAGTGCTCACTTGAACCAAAACTTGTTGATCCATCAAAAGGCTCCTATTAACAAGCAACAATTTAAAATTCTCACCCTTGATGTAAATCCTGGCTGTGAACATCCATGTCTCCCTGCACCACACAACCTGTGAGACCCCCTGCTTTCCTCCTTTAAGGTATTCCTGAAAACCTGTTTATTTGGCAATTCTTTTGAGCACCTGACCTAATATTCCCATCTGTGGCCTTATGTCAGAAGTTCTCAATAGTATTTCTGTGGAATTATAAACATGATAAAAAAACAACAAACTGTTGATGATTTGCACATACATTGTGAACTCTTCACTGTCGCTGAGTGAATAATCTAAAACAGCTCTTACCCAAACACATTGTGGGAGCACCTTCACCACACGAACTGCAGCTGTACAAGGAAGTCAAACATCACCTTCTCCCCAGGTAATGGGGCTTTGGCATTGATCACTG
>NW_025125271.1:0-1088 GCF_004010195.1 Chiloscyllium plagiosum | reverse complement strand
AGGATTGAGGAATTCATTGCATAAACCGAGGTATAAGGATATGATTTAACAAGGTGAGACAGACATGGTGACAGGGTAACCAATGTTGGGAACTGAATATCCAGGATATTTTACAGCTGAGATTATTACACAAGATGGAAAAGGAGGTGCGGGAGCTCTCCAAATAAGGGATGCCATCTGTATGATTGTAAAAGCGAATCTTACATTAAATGATTCAGGTATTGTCTTCATCTTATTGTTTTTCTTTGCAAAGTGACAGTTGAACATAGAACAGAGAACATGGAATATTACAGTGCAGTCCAGGCCCTTCAGCACTCAATGTTGTGTCAACCTGTGAAATTAATCTGATGCCAATCTAAACTACACCATTCCATTCTTATCCATGTTCATGTACAATGCCCATTTAAATGCCCTTAACATCAGTGATCTACTATTGTTGCGGGCAGGGCATTCCACGCTCCTACTACTCTCTGATTAAAGAAACTACCTGTGGCATCTGTCCTAAATCTATCACCCCTCAATTTAAGCTATGGCCCCTCATTTTAGCCTTCACTATCTGAGAAAAAAGGCTCTCACTGTCCACACTTCTAACCCTCTGATTATCTTATATGTCTCGATTAAGCCACCTCTCCACCGTATTCTTTCCAATGAAAACAGGCTCAGTTTCCTCAGCCTTTCGTTGTAAGACCTTCCTTCCATACCAGGCATCATCCTAGTAAATCTTCTCTGAATCCTTTCCAAAGCTTCCACATCCTTCCTATAATGAGGTAACCAGAACTGTATATAATACTCCAGGTTCGGCCTTATCAGTGTCTTGTACAGCTGAAGCATGACCTTGTGGCTCCGAAACTCAATCCCCCTACCAATAAACATCAACACAACATATTCCTTCTTCACAACCCGATCAACCTGGGCGGCAACTTTCAGGGATTTATGCACCTGGACACCGAGATCTCTCTATTCATCTGCACTACCAAGAATCTTACCATTAGCCCAGTATTCTGCATTCCTATTACTTCTTCTGAAGTGAACTACCTCATACCTTTCCTCATACCTTTAAACTCCATTCATCACTTTTGAGCCCAGAT
>NW_025125270.1:0-1088 GCF_004010195.1 Chiloscyllium plagiosum | reverse complement strand
ACTTAGATAAAAGCCACACATGATGAATCTAAGAGCTGTGAAAGGTCAGAGAGTGGTGAGAATTGCAATAGGCTAATATTACTCATGGCAAGCCTTCTCATATTGATCCCATTTAACGACTGCAGCATCCTCAATTTTGCACTGAAAAAACTGATAGTTGTCACAGAGTTCACAGGCATTTGTCTTAAATGTAGCTGTAAGATTAACAGCTTTTTACTTTTAATGTAAAAAGTCTCGATGAGCAGAAAAGCACAAATGGCTAAACAAGGACTATCAGATCATTAACGACCAACATAACAGAGAGAGGATAGGAAGGGCAAGATTAGTGAACTGTGGATGATAGGAGACTAGCCAAGAGGAAAAGGGAAGCGTACATAAGGTCTAGGTAACTAAGAACAGAACGGGCCCTGGAGGAATATCGGAAGGGTAGGACAAGTCTTAAAACAAGGAATCAAGTGGGCTAAAAGGGGTCATGAAATAGCTTTAGCAAGCAGAATGAAGGAACATCCCAAAGCATTTTATTCTTATATAAGAAGCAAGCGGGTAACTAGAGAAAGGATTGGTCCACTAAAAGATAAAGAAGGAAGGCATTCTGATTGAACCTGAGAATGAGTGAGATTCTGAATGATTACTTTGCATCAGTGTTCACTGAGGAGAGGAACATGATGAATGTTGAGATTAGAGATAGAAGTTTGATTAGTCTGGATAACGTTGGCATAAGTAGGGAAGATGTGTTGGGTGTGCGAGAGGTTATTAAGGTGGACAAATCCCCAGGACTGGATGGGATCTATCCCAGGTTGTTGAGGGAGGCGAAAAGGAAATAGCTGGGGCCTTGACAGATATCTTTGTAGCATCCTTAAATACAGGTGAGGTGCCAGAGGACTGGAATGTTGCTCATGTTGTCCCCCTGTACAAGAAGGGTAGTAGGGATATTCCGGGTAACTACAGACCACTGAGCCTGATGTTGGGAGTGGGGAAGTTGGAGAGGTACTGAGAGATAGGGTTTATTTATATTAAGAAAAGAATGAGCTTATCAGTGATAGGCAACATGGTGTTGTGTGGGGGAGATCATGCCTTACCAACTTAAT
>NW_025125269.1:0-1088 GCF_004010195.1 Chiloscyllium plagiosum | reverse complement strand
GTTGTAGAGGCAGGGCAACAGCGCAGGTTCAGTACCTCACACTGACAGAGATTACCATGAAGGGGACACTCTCTCAGCCTCACCCCATCACCCGAGATGTGTGATCCTCAGGATAAACCACCATAAGTGGTCTCTCTAATGAGAGTTTTTTGGGACTGTATTCTATCAATGTTAGCATTTTAATTTAAAAAAAATAAAAAGAGATTTTTAATATTATAATAAACCAATAACAACACAACTCAAATATCTGAAAAAATACATCCAATTGCATATACATACAAAACAAGTTAAAACACTACACAGACAGAAGTAAAAACAAAACTAAACAATAAATAATGAATAATAATACAGCTCAGCATAACAAAAGGACAGCTCTCGTTCACCAAAAGCATTAACTGATATACATTTTTATGTTCATAGTTCTTTCTGTCTTGGGGTGGGGGAGTTCAGACATCCAACACAACAGAATATTTTTCCTAGCACAGAAAGTACGGATTGTAAGGATATAATTTTTCCCCATATTCATCTGTGGAAAGTACCTTGGGCAGGCCCAGGAAAACAGAAACCAAGTCCATCTCCACTTCAGTCCCCAAAAGCACTCTGTCGCATCTGACACAGTGCTCCAGTATAGATGAAGTATGCAGCAGGACCACAAGCAATGAGTAAGAGTGCCTGTAGTCATTCTGCATTTAGGACATGCTGAAGATAATCCCACTTTGAATTTTGAGACCAATTTGGTGTCAGATAGACCCTACGAAGTATTTTCAACTGCATGGTAAGAGTCCTATTACAGATCAAAATCCTTCGAGCATTTTCACAAATATCCTCTCATGGCTCCGAAGTGTTCTGAACCCCCAACTCTCTCGCAGACATCACAAAGCTGCACAGTCTCGTCTGAGGGGACATTCTCCAACTAATGATAAAGGGTACTGACAGAGAATGTATTCGAAGCAATAAGCGCCCTCTTCCCTTTATCGGATCTGTAAGAGTGTGGTAAAAGAGTGTTTTTTTTTAATCAAATCTCTGATCTGGGAGAAAATACAGAAGAGGTCTCAACGCTGTAGTCCATACGTATGAGTTATTTGATC
>NW_025125268.1:0-1088 GCF_004010195.1 Chiloscyllium plagiosum | reverse complement strand
GGTGGCAGGGTGGACATGGAAATAAAAGTGAGATGAACCAGGTAAAAGTGAGGATAAAGGCAGAAAGCAGACAGCAATGGATCATGTATAAAATATCTAATACTTGGATTTCTCTAAAGCAATGAAGCAATGACAAGAAAGTGGACAAATTAACTGCATTTACCCAGTGAACACTCAGGTACAGAGAATTGCAAAGAACAGGCACATCAACAAGGATAAATGGTAAGATCTGTCAATTTGTTCAACATGGTTTACAGAACTCATCGTGAGGCACAGACTTACCAGGGACACCAATAATGCCAAGTATGGGATAGTAACCATAAGCAAAAATCTGAAGTGCATCCTTGATTCGATAGACTAACGTAATCGAATCAGAATCGCTGTAAAAGAAGTAAAGCCAGCCAGAGATACCTCTTCCCATCACTGGATTATTCCAATCCTTTTCCCTCTGATTGTCACTAACTGCAGTGGTATTCCACTCTAATGTTCTCCGATACCAATACCATCCCTCCATATCTACAGTTGGGCTGATCTCTGATTGCTGCAGAGATATTGCTCCTGCTGTCATTCTGTGATAAGCAATTGAAGGGAATCCCTTAATAAGCAACTGATGGAGCAGCTCACAGATCCCCCAGGGACACAGTTAATTGCAGTGAGTCAGACATGAATTCCAGTCAATGAACAAACATTTGGAGTTAACTCCTTTGAATCAAATCGGTTTTGTCCCACAGTAGATAAGAACATTGATCTGGTCTGTGTCGGGTTTTATTGTCAAAAAACATGGAGGAAATAATTCAAAAGGGGTTCAGGGTCTTTTTTAATAAAGGTGTCATTGCATTGGATTGAAGGATTGCACATTGAAGAAAAAAGCAATTTTATTAGAGGAAACCTTCAAGAACATTAATAACAGCCTTAACGGTGTAAATTCACTAAAGAAGAGGAAAACAACAACAAACCCCCAATCCTAGATGTCTCAGGAGAGCGAACAGCCAATGGGAAACTTCAAACCAGTGTCTACAGGAAAACTACACATACGGACCAAATATTGAACTACTGAAGCAATCACCCAACATCCACAAACGAAGCTA
>NW_025125267.1:0-1088 GCF_004010195.1 Chiloscyllium plagiosum | reverse complement strand
AGCTGCAACCACAGCTCGCAGGCATTTACGCAAACGTGCTGCTACGAGGTCAGCTTAGCCGAAAAATAAGCTGCCAGCCTGATTTTTCCCCCATGATCCTGCAACAACACAGATGTCATGCAGCCATGTTTCTCATCTACCGTTTGACCAAAGGCTTGTTTGGATTCAGAATCCCCTGTGTAGGTGTACTTTGAAACGTCTTTTTCAATTCAACTCGGCCGCTGGGATCCATTGCAACGGACCTTGGTTCTGCTTCCCTTTTCCATGGGCCATGTCACTTAAGGGCGCCTCAAGATTTGTGTAATGTGCAATAAACGTTGTTCAGTAGGAGCGTATACCCAAAAAGGATAACAATTGTTTGTTCATGTGAGGCTTTGGAATTTGCTGAATTACTTGCACTCTGTCTTCACCAATGGCCTTCCCTTGTTCAGATATTAAGTGACTGAAGAACTTCACCTGTTATTGCATAAATCGAAGCTTTGCAGACTGGCTTTGTGCCCTTCCGTCGTGCAATGCAACGAAATCCTTCTCACATTGTTCCTCTGTCGGTGCTACTATTAAGCAATCATCTACAGATTGCAGAAGCGCAGACCCAGGGGTTAAAACAAGAGTCTCCAGACTCCTGCGTAGAGCCTCATTATATCTGGTGGGTGACTCACAGTAACATTGACAAAGTCGTGTGAACTCATAAGATTTCCCTTTGAATGAAAGAGCGAACCAGAATTGACTATCTGGATGCACCGTTACACGAAAGAACATATTTGCTAAATCCACAGCAGGGAACCATTTACTGTCCGGTCGAAATTGAACTAATACGGTATAGGGTTTGGGAACATTTGATGCGCGCGGGACAACACTGTTATTTACTGCCTGTAGGTCTTGAACAAACCTGCATTCCTCCGTTTCACTTGGAATTTTTTTGCCTTTTTGATCTGAAAAATGGGAGTTCTCACTGGTGAGTTTACATAGGGGATTATCTCTCTAGCCGTTGGGAAGGATTGAAAGACTGGAGTAACTACGTTCATGGCCTCGGGTTTTAACGGGTATTGTGCCCTGCAAGGACGATACTCCGACTTAGTGGTTACTCG
>NW_025125266.1:0-1088 GCF_004010195.1 Chiloscyllium plagiosum | reverse complement strand
ACACTGCGAGGGAGTGACACACACACACACACACAGCGAGGGAAGGACACACTCACACACAGCGTGGGAGGGACACGCTCACACACAGCAAGGGAGGGACACGCTCACACACAGCGAGTGAGGGACACGCTCACACACAGCGAGGGAGGGACACACTCACACACAGCGAGGGAGGGACACGCTCACACACAGCGTGCGAGGGAGACGCTCACACACAGCGAGGGAGGGACACGCTCACACACTGCGAGAGAGGGACACGCTCACACACAGCGAGGGAGGGACACGCTCACACACAGCGAGGGAGGGAGACGCTCACACTCAGCGAGGGAGGGACACGCTCACACACTGCGAGAGAGGGACACGCTCACACACATCGAGGGAGGGACACCACAAACACAGCGAGGGAGGCACACCACACACACAGCGAGGGAGGGACACGCACACACAGCAAGGGTGGGACACGCACACACAGCAAGGGTGGGACACGCACACACAGCAAGCGAGGGACACGCACACACACACAGCGAGGGAGGGACACGCACATACACAGCGAGGGAGGGTCACGCACATACACAGCGAGAGACGGACGCGCACGACCATAGCCAGGGAGAGACACACACAAACCCAGCAAGGGAGGGTCTCACACACACTCACACACACTCAAACAGCGAGGGAGGGACACACACACACACACACACAGCGAGGGAGGGACACGCACATACACAGCGAGAGAGGGACGCGCACGAACATAGCCAGGGAGAGACACACACAAACTCAGCAAGGGAGGGTCTCACTCAAACAGCGAGGGAGGGACACACACACACACATACACACACACACAGCGAGGGAGGGACACACACACACACACAGCGAGGGAGGAACACACACACACACAGCGAGGGAGGGACACACACACACCGCGAGGGAGGGAGACGCTCACACTGCGAGGTAGGGACACCACACACACAGCGAGGGAGGGACATGCTCACACACAGCGAGGGAAGGACACGCTCACAGACAGCGAGGGAGGGTCATGCTCACACACAGCGAGGGACGGACACGCTCACACACAGGGTGGGAGGGACACG
>NW_025125265.1:0-1088 GCF_004010195.1 Chiloscyllium plagiosum | reverse complement strand
AGCTCTGTAAACACTCAATCCCAAACTCAGGGAACTCTGTGTAAACTCAAAATCCTAAATTTAGGGAACTATGCTATAACACACAATCCCAAACTCAGGGTGCTCTGTGTAAACACTCAATCCCAAACTCAGGGAGCTCTGTGTAAACACTCAATCCCAAACTCAAGGAGCTCTGTGTAAACACTCAATCCCAAACTCAAGGAGCTCTGTCTAAACACTCAATCCCAAATTTAGGGAACTCTGTGTAAACACTCATTCCCAAACTCAGGGAGCTGTGTAAACACTCAATCCCAAACTCAAGGAGCTCTGTGTAAACACTCAATCCCAAACTCAAGGAGCTCTGTCTAAACACTCAATCCCAAATTTAGGGAACTCTGTGTAAACACTCATTCCCAAACTCAGGGAGCTGTGTAAACACTCAATCCCAAACTCAAGGAGCTCTGTGTAAACACTCAATCCCAAACTCAAGGAGCTCTGTCTAAACACTCAATCCCAAACTAAAGGAGCTCTGTCTAAACACACCATCCCAAATTTAGGGAACTCTGTGTAAACACTCATTCCCAAACTCAGGGAGCTGTGTAAACACTCAATCCCAAACTCAAGGAGCTCTGTGTAAACACTCAATCCCAAACTCAAGGAGCTCTGTCTAAACACTCAATCCCAAATTTAGGGAACTCTGTGTAAACACTCATTCCCAAACTCAGGGAGCTGTGTAAACACTCATTCCCAAACTCAGGGAGCCCTGTGTAAACACACAATCCCAAACTCAGGGATCTCTGAAAACACTCAATCCCAAACGCAGGGATCTCTGTGTAAACACTCAATCCCAAACTCAGGAAGCTGTGTGTAAACTCGCAATCCCAAACTCAGGAAGCTGTGTGTAAACACTCAATCCCAAACTCAGGTAGCTCTGTGGAAACACACAATCCCAACTTTTGGGAACTCTGTGTAAACACTCAATCCCAAACTCAGGAAGCTCTGTGTAAACACTCAATCCCAAACTCAGGAAGCTGTGGAAACACACAATCCCAAACTCAGCGAGTTCTGTATAAACGCTCAATCCCAAACTCAGTGAGCTGTGTAAACAC
>NW_025125264.1:0-1088 GCF_004010195.1 Chiloscyllium plagiosum | reverse complement strand
CAAGAAGTGCAGCAGGGATAGGCCAGGTAATTATAGAGCAGATCGTCTGACAGCAGGGGGAGGGAAATTGGGAACAATTCTGAGGGACAGGATGGATCAATAACTGGAAAGGCAGGGATCAATTAGTGATAGTCAGCATGGATTTGGTCGAGGAAGGTAATGTCTGATGAACTCACCTGAGTTTTCTTTGAAATTACAATTGAAGATATTGATGAGGCCAGTGCAGATGATGTGTGTTCCATGGAGTTCATTAAGGCCTTTGACAAGATCCCACATGGGAGGCTGGCCCAAAAGGGAAGAGCCCATAGCATCAAAGGCAAGTTGGCAAATTGGATCCAAAATTGTTGGAGGGTTGGTTTTGGGATTGAAAGCCTTTGCTCAGTGGGAGTACCACAGGGATCTATGCAGGAACCATTGCTGTTCCTTATGGGCATTAATAACTTGGATGTGAAAGCAGAAGGTATCATTAGTAGATTTGCAAATGACGTGAAAGAGAACGGTGTTCTCCACAGTGAGGGGGATGGTCTCAAACTACAGTATGAAAGTTGAGACAGTGACAGAATTTCAATAGAGTAATTTCAATCGACAAGGCAGACACTAGCACAGCAGACAATGAGGGAAAACTGATCAATTGAACTACTTTATTTCAACATAACAGGCCTAAAGGTAAGGCAGATGGACGGAAACATGGGACTGAGACACCATAGGTATGACAGAAACACAGCTGAGGGAGGGACAGGACTGACAACTCAATGTTCCACGGTTCAGATTCTACAGGATGGAGAACACAGGAGGTGAGACAGGAGGAGGAGTGGAGCTTTTGATCAGTGATACATCACTGCAGCACATACAGAGGATATTCCTGGGGATCACCCAGTGATACTGTAATGGTGGAAATAATAAATGAGAATGGGTCATCACTTTGATATGGTTGCACTACAGGCCCTCAACAGTCAACGGGAAATTGAGCAGCAAATATGTCTGGAGATCGCAGATATCTGAAAGAAGGATAGGGTTGTAATGGTCAGGGATATTAACTTTCTAAACCTACACTAGGACTGCCAGAGTATACAGTTGAGTGGGAGGGA
>NW_025125263.1:0-1088 GCF_004010195.1 Chiloscyllium plagiosum | reverse complement strand
CCTGCTTTTTGGCAATGCTTTTGGTCACCTGACATAATATATTCATCTCTGGCTTTATGTCTAAAGTTCTCAATAATATTTTTTATGAAATTTTAAGCATGATAATAATAATACAAACCGTTGTTGATTTGGACATTATCTTCAAATTTTTACTGTTGCTGAATGAATAATCTTTAATGTCTCTTACCTCGCCACATTGTGGGAACACCTATACCATACCAGCTGCAGCTATACAAGAAAGTTAAACATCACCCTCTCCATGGGCAACAGGGCTTTGGCATTGATCACTGGTATCTGTGGAAGGAGAAACACAGTTGATGTTTCAGGGAGTGCAATACAGATTAGAGGGAATGAAAATGGTGCAGAATTTGATAGTCAGAAATGAAAGGAATATGCACTTACTTATTTGGAAAAATAATTCTTGACTGTCAAAGATATTCTAGAAAAAAATAATCTGGTAATAGAGCAGCACATGGTCAGTTTCTGGGCTGCAGTGAAAAACTCATTTACAAAGGGTCCATAAAAGTAATATTACAGTAGATAACAGACCAAAAATACATCCATGGTTCCAGACCGAGGAAGCTACGACGAAGTGGTCATGAGGGAGCCCAGAAGTGAATCAGAGCAGTGTGAGCTGCAATGATCACAATGACTCTCTCCCAGGGAAAGGCTGCACATGCGCATGGCTGCACCTTGCCTCCTACAAAGATGGCGGCCGCGCACGTGTTCAGTGAATCGTTGCCCCGAATAAAGATGTCAGCGCCCTGAGGCAATTCCCCGTTTACTGAAAACACGGGACTGGGACGTTCAAATGTGCGTTTTTCGACGCGCACAACATGTTTGCAAAACCTCTCTGTTCATAGCAACACAGTTTTCCTCCGGTTTCCCTCTGTTTATTTCTTTCCTTAACGTATCATTTCGCTGCATAACTTCCCGAGCATTCATTTCAGCGACTCTGCACCGCGCGCGAGGGTGATCACGTGGTTTAGTCTAGTTCCGCCCCTCATTCACTTTGATTGGTTGGACGCCAAACCGCCCCGCCAGGTCCTCCAGCCCCGCCAACGTCCTTTCATTGGTCCGGTGTTGAC
>NW_025125262.1:0-1088 GCF_004010195.1 Chiloscyllium plagiosum | reverse complement strand
AATGAAAATAGATTTGAAGTGGTGAATGAAGGAGACCACCTCCCGCGATGAGCCACTCTTCCTAAAGGGATTTATGAACCGCATTATTCCTCTTCAATTACTCCCCTTCCAGGCTTCCATGAATATTTGTTGTTTTTTTTTAAATTGACTGATGGAATTCCAATATAAGTATGCACTATCTACTCCATCGAAAGTTCGGATGAATTTTTCAACCTGGTTATGGGTAACTGGGAGTTTTGGTGTTCATTTTAACAACTTCTTCTCCTCTAAAACAACAACCACAAGATACTCAATGAAAGTCAAACGCAAATAAGATATAGAGCATATGACTTCGCACCTTACACAGTTAAAAAAAAAACACTCCCACAGCATATCTGCACAAATGTAAATCAGAGTAAAGTTTATTCTTCTTTGTTCTGGTTGAACCTCTAGGGCCAGTACAGCTCGGTGGTTGGTACTAAGAAAACATTCGGTGTATTCGCCTAAAAACGAGATTCCCTGAATGCAGATATAGGACTTGATTACATTCAAAGTAAAAGAATCCCGACACGGTTCCACTGTTCCATCAAACAGCCCCATCCCTTGTTCAGAAGTAAAACAGAATAAATAATGAAATGCAGAATAATACAGTATATACAACATTGAACATTACAGCGCAGTACAGGCCCTTCGGCCCTCGATGTTGCGCCAACATGTCATACCAATCTGAAGCCCATCTAACCGGCACTATTCTGTGTACGTCCATACATTTGTCCAATGACGATTTAAATGTACTTAAAGTTGGCGAAAGTACGACCGTTGCAGTCAAAGCATTCCATACCCTTACTACTCTCTGTATAAAGAAACTACCACTAACATCTGTCCTTGATCTATCCCCTCAATTTAAAGCTGTGCCCCATCGTGCTCGCTGTCACAAGACTTCGAAAAAGGCTCTCCCTGTCCACCCTATCTAACCGTCTGGTCATCTTATATGTCTCTATTAAGTAACCTCTCAACCTTCTTCTCTCCAACGAAGACAGCATCAAGTCTCTCAGCCTTTCATCGTAAGACCTTTACTCCATACCAGGCAATATCCTAGTAAATCTCTT
>NW_025125261.1:0-1088 GCF_004010195.1 Chiloscyllium plagiosum | reverse complement strand
CAATGGGCAATTGGGGATAGGGACTCATTGCTGCCCCTAACCAGAAAGTAATACATGTAAAAAAACCTCACAACAACGACATCAATTAAATGTAATTGTTGCGGCAGTTCCTGGTGTCATTTCAAGTATTTCACATGAATAGTCTAAAATGCACTTTGAGTGATGTTGCACCGTCTAAACAGATTACAATATAACTCAGTGGGCCATTCAGAGTAGATCCAGTTCAACATTTAAGTTTAATTGCAGAATTTTCAGCACTGCATTTTTAACCTAAATAAAAGTTTTAAATTGTGTTTATCGTCCAGAAATAAATAAAATATGATGCAATTCGTCTTCATAAATTTGTATTCACTTATGAAAAAATTCAACATTCTTAAAATAAACTTGTTTCGATTTGAATCTTACCAACAAATCACTTCTTTCATCTGGCTTTGCTGTCACCATCACTTCTTTGAAACCAATTAAGCATTTATGTAAATAAACACAGAAATAGAATTCTCAGAATAAATTACAGAACAACAAAACCCCAATTTATATTTCCCCACAATCACAGCACACGAATTGTGGAAAAAATGCAAATAACTCAATGGATTCCAATAGTAATTGATGTTAGGACTTTTTAATACATAAGTTGTATGATTGCTGAATGACAGAGGTATCAATTATCATGTTTAGTAAAAAAAAACTATAATTAAGAGATACGTTGGAACAGCTAATATTTCTGTTTCTCTTTTTCTCTCTTCCCCTCCTGCCTTCCTGCCATTTTTCTTTATAACTGATGCCTTGTTTTTCCTCTCCACAATCAGACAATGTTTTCCTTAATAACATGAAGCCAACACCTCACCAACATGTGGTCTCAGCCAAATTCAAACATTTCTTTCGAGAGATTTGAGTCAGTACAGCCAGATTTTCTCACAAATCTGTCTGAGTATTGACTGATCTGGAAATGCTTGATTGGAATGAGGCTGCAGACTTTACTGTGATAGTGTTTTCATTGTAACTCAGCAGTATTATTCTTGGCTGAGGAATATTTAATGGTTCAGTGCAATGCATATTTAGTCTGTAATTAACTTTTACTGCACATCTCA
>NW_025125260.1:0-1088 GCF_004010195.1 Chiloscyllium plagiosum | reverse complement strand
CTATCCCAATCTCTAAGGCACTGTGTTCCAGATCCTAACCC
The DNA here is from genome assembly GCF_004010195.1 of Chiloscyllium plagiosum. Classification (NCBI taxonomy): domain Eukaryota; kingdom Metazoa; phylum Chordata; class Chondrichthyes; order Orectolobiformes; family Hemiscylliidae; genus Chiloscyllium; species Chiloscyllium plagiosum. The sequence continues at coordinate 1,047 of NW_025125260.1, read as the reverse complement.
CTGTATTAATTCAGCCTATCCCCCACTCTGTGACACTATGTTCCAGACACTAACCCCTGTATTAAACCGACCACCACCATTCTCTCAGACACTGTATTCCCGACAATGAACCCTGGAATTAGCCGGCATATCGTACAATCTCAGACACTGTGTTCCAGACCCTAATCCCCGGATTAATCTGGCCTATCCCACTCTCTCAGGCACTGTGTTCCAGGCTATAACCCCTGGATTAATCTGGCCTGTCCTTGACTCTCAGGCACTCTCTTTCAGACCCTAAACCCTGCATTAATCTGACCCATCCCACACTCTCAGAAACTGTATTCCAGACCAAAACCCCTGGATTAATCCACCATATCCCGCACTCTCAGGCACTGCGTTCCATACACTAACCCCTGGATTGACCGGCCTATTCCACACTCTCAGACACTGTGTTCCAGATCCTAACCCCTGGATAATTCACACCTTTTCCCACACTCCCCGGCACTGTGTTCCACACCCTAACCCCGAGATTAATCTGGCCTATCCCAAGCACTCAGGCACTGTGTTCAAGACCCTAAACCCTGGATTAATCCACCATATCCCGCACTCTCAGGAACTGCGTTCGAGACACTAACCTCTGGATTGACCGGCCTATTCCACACTCTCAGACAGTGTGTTCCAGACTCTAACACCTGGATTATTCCGGCCTATCCCACACTATCAGGCACTGTGTTCCAGACCCTAACACCTGGATCAATTCAGCCTATCCCACACACTGTGACACTGTGTTCCAGACACTAACCCCTGTATTAAACCGACCAGCACCATTCTCTCAAACACTGTATTCCCGACAATAAACCCTGGATTGACCCGGCCTATCGTACACTCTCAGACACTGTGTTCCAGATCCTAACCCCTGGATAATTCACACCTATCCCACACTCTCAGGCACTGTGTTCCACACCCTAATCCCGAGATTAATCTGGCCTATCCCAAGCACTCAGGCACTGTGTTCAAGACCCTAAACCCTGGATCAATCCACCATATCCCGCACTCTCAGGAACTGCG
>NW_025125259.1:0-1088 GCF_004010195.1 Chiloscyllium plagiosum | reverse complement strand
ACTGTGTCAATTGTTGCTGAGTTTTTTTAGAATGTTTAAAGCGACGTTTTATATATGAATTTTCTGTTTATCAATCTTAATTATTAAGCAATCGACATCAGAGCAAAGTGCTTTCAAAATATTAAGTTAATTTATCTATCAATATTCTAGAAACAATGAACAATTGTAATATTTACACAGCACTTTGTGCTTGTTACGAAGTCTAAGTTAATGTGTTTTTAATATCTTCCATATTTCTTATTGTGAATGCTACAATATAAAAACCTGCTTGGTCGGGCCAATACACCCAGAAAAGACCAATAACTGCCCTTGCGACATCCTTTGTAAATATCTAACTTTTCTCATTTGAAAGATCACAGTCATCTCAGGCATTGATATTCAGAGACACCGGTTACTTTATACTGCAATATTTCTCTTCATTTCTGCGCATTACTCAGTGGAATAGTAAGATGATACACCTCATTATTCTTAAATTCATTAATAGTAGTTTCAAAATCAATTTGTTGCTAATATCTAATAATTGTTCAATTTGGCAAAGGATGTAACTGTGGAATTATGGTTCCATATAATAACTTTTACAAGGACATGTCAATGTAAAATCTCTCAATCATTGTGAATATTGCTTTTCATTTTAAACTTGGAAAAGCTTTTGAAATGATTTGAGTGTAATTCTCTTCAATGTTAACATCACAATAATGGTTGAATATTTTTCATGTGCAAAATTATTTAAATTCCGATGAATTTTTTTGAAGTACACAAAAAAAGGATTGACATCTTTCTTGTTTCATTAAACAATCACAGGAAATGGTGGCTTCTTAGAAATCATACATTTTCAGAACAAATGAAAGTTGTCTTCAGCTGAATAGTCACACTGACTGACCAATTCATCATTTTGTTCCAATTTACGTGTAGAACAAAAAGATTTTACTTTGCATTTCATAAAATGAGAAACGGTTATGAACAAATAGAATGATTGTATTCATTTTTGTTTATCAATTTACAGTAATCACACAATTCTGTCAAGTTGTCATTCTGCAAATTATCATAAAAATCAAATCGACTTGCATGGACACTTTCAGGGAGCCATG
>NW_025125258.1:0-1088 GCF_004010195.1 Chiloscyllium plagiosum | reverse complement strand
GTAAACTGAAGGAGGAGACACAGCTCAGTGACCATCTCAATTTTGAAACAAACTGGTTTCAAACCTTACACCTGGTCCAGCTGAGACAAATACCCCGGGAAATCTCAGGGAAGATAGTGCACTGTCCTGCTCCACACTATTTATAGAGCTTTCCTTCTGTGGAGTCTCATCTCCATTTGTTTACCATGGACTCAGACACTGTAAATGCAATGAAAAGAGTGGGGGTACCAGATCCAGCAACTGACAATACAAACCTGAGATAAGCATCCACAGAAACGCCACTGATTTTCCAATGATAGGAACAAGTCAATTTCCCACACGCATGGTGCACGCGTTCAGTGTTGAAATCTATTTCCACTTCTGAGTTTCTCTTCCTGGCTGAGAAAGCCGTTCAAACCCCGTATAGCCCCACGGTAACAGTTTCCCTCTCCAAAGAAGCAGTTGACAGTGTAACATTACCTTTCTCTGTATCTCAGTATTGCCAATGGATTTGATCATAACACTCAGAGAAGAGAGATAGAGGGAACCTAACTCACTTTAAACAGGAACATATCTAAATGGGCGTGATATTCAGGAATATGGGGAATGGGGAAATGTGAGTATAACTTGCCATTTTGTTTTCCTTTCAGTTCATCATCAGCAATCTCTTTTCTCACTTTTGATTTCTTTTCCTCTCTTTTTCTGGCCATTTCTCTGTCCATTCTATTTAAACCTGGCTCCCACCTCTCTCTCCAACCCAACCATCCCCGATTCCAGGATAAATAATATTATTTCACAGTTTGCTTTCAGTTGTGAAGCATGGTAACTGGATTCAAACCGTTACCTGCGTTTCTCCTGCCATACCTGCTTAGATTCTCCAACACTTTCAGACGCCGGAGAGTTTTATTTTCGATCTCTAGCACCCACCATTCCTTGGTTTATTTCACCTTTAAAGTTGTTGTTTTCCAGGATGCCAGAATCACGGGCAAAGGCAGCATTTGTGTCCATCACTAATAATCCTTGACCACGCGGCCATTTGTCAAGACAAAATGAAGCCAAGAATTTTGTTGTGGGTATGGAGTCACACTGAGTTCAGACTGGGCAATAAT
>NW_025125257.1:0-1088 GCF_004010195.1 Chiloscyllium plagiosum | reverse complement strand
TTTGGAATCTTGGGGTATAATTTAAACTGATAGATTAAATTTGAATTATTGTCAAAATTGCAACCAACCTCAGGTCTATATTTCACAGCCAAATGTTACATTTGTTTGCTTTCCCAGTACACTCTGGGATTGCTGGCCAGTCATATATGGTACACAGGTAGTTGTAAGCTCTCAGTTCAGAAGAGCGTTTTCTCTCTCTCTCTTTCTCACCTTCAACTTTATAACACTTTGAGCATTATCTTATCAGCAAGTTCAGTTATTAAAGTGACAAGCAGCAGATTGTTTACATGACCTTTTTGGCTTAATCTTTCAATTTTAACATAAAACAATGGCTTGTGTTTGTGAGAGGATCATGTTGCTGTGTGCAGCAGACTGTCACTAATAAGATTATGATCCCTTTCCTTTGTCTGTAAATTCTGCACAAAGTGATTTAAACACCTGGAAATGGGTTTTCTTTTCCAATGTGATTTCCATTAATGTACTTAGTGGAACCTGAGGCAGACAGATGGACACAGATGGGTGCAAATTTGTTTTCTTCCCTGAAGGAAGCACACGCTGCCATCAGAGTGTTTGTAACAGAAGGGCACTGACTCATTCCTGGGACTGGAGGTTGTTTACAAAGTGGAACTAAGTGGGTGAGTACTGCATGCGAATAAGAAGTGTTTTCATTGAACTGGATATTATTACCAAAGAGATTGGCAGGATTGATGTTGGCAGCTGTCTCTGCTGATAGGAATCTACAATTAGTCACAGTCTCAGGACTGGAGAGCAGCCCGAGTGACTGAGATAAGGAGAAATGACTTCACTCAAACACCTGGGAATCTGTGATCATTTCCACCTCAAGAACGGAATCACTGACTACATTCCAGAGAATAATTTGCAATGTTTGTGATACTAAGTGGATCAAAAGATGTTGCAGAAACTTGGTGAGTTCTGAAAAGTTAACGATGATGTTACTAAAATGAACACAAATGCTGTGGCTGCTGGAAATTTGAAACAGACTGGCAGCTAATGTAGAGAGAGAGAAGCAGAGTTAATGTTTTGCATTTGATGGAACTTTTAAGCAGAACAAAGAATGTTATTAAGCT
>NW_025125256.1:0-1088 GCF_004010195.1 Chiloscyllium plagiosum | reverse complement strand
ACCAAAGCCTCACCACCCCTCCAATGCACTCAGCATACAGATGAAACTGAACGTTTGGTAGGGAAACCCCAGCCCCATTCCCGGTAGATGGGCAGGGAACAGCAGTTATGAAAAATGCCCCTACAACTACAGCACAGGGATTACCTATTTCATTCAGGACAATGAAGTTAGTCGCTTTGTCTTTGCTGAAAATAATAATATCCGGGTTTAGTATAGCTAATGGAGGGGGCTTCTCAATTAGAAACAGGCCTGTCTTTGCGACTACCCTGAAAATACGGGTAGTCCATAGCTACAAAATATGGTTGCACTGCGGACCTAGGGTAAAAGCTGTTCGTTAGAAAAGTGGTGGGTCTTTCAGTAAGAGATGTGATTATTGTCCCAGACTGGATCCTTCCATCCCACAATTAAGAATATGGAGGTGCTATTAGGCGTCTCATAGTAAGGTGTATCCCATTACCAATATCACAAAGAGCCTGAATACCCGCAATGACAGAGACCCACTCCTCCAGTTGGCAAATGCATGAGATGCGAGGTGCCACAGGGAAGCATTGGCGATTGGTACATTGGACCAGGGCACATGGAATAAACATAGTCACATTCACAGAAGTGCATCCCCATCCTGTACAGTTGTAACAAAATGGATAGACTTCCACGGACTTATTAGAGGAATTCCACAGGCAGCTAGCAGGTGGGGATAAGTAATTATCAAAGGAAACATTAAAGCCGGTAACCACCTTACAGGTATTCCATAATCCGAAGTTGGGACTCAGGAGGGGGAAAGGGGTCAAAGGGTCCTTTTTGTTTGTGTGCGCGTTTCGGTGTGTGTGTGTGTCAAATATTTTCACTGGCCTGCACTACACTAATACGTAGTTGAGCTTTGCCAGATGTCTCATACATGTCAGCTAATTGGAAAACTACAGGCGGTAGTAAAACCTGCACCTTTAATACCAATTCCAGCATTTGAGGAACGTTTCATAAGAGTCTTGATTGATTGCTTACCCTGCCTCAAACAAGAAGTGGGAACAAGTATTTCTTAACAATATTAGATACATCGTCGAGAGTTCCAGGGACAAATCAAATACACAAAT
>NW_025125255.1:0-1088 GCF_004010195.1 Chiloscyllium plagiosum | reverse complement strand
TCACTCTCTCTCTCTGTCTCTCTCTCTCTCTCTCTCTGTGCTGTGGGATTCCACTCTCTCTCACTCTCTCTCTCACTCTCTCGCTCTCTCTCTGTGAGATGTGGGGATCAATTTTCTCTCTCTCTCTCTCACTCTCACTCTCTTTCTATCTCTCTCTCTGTGTGCTGTGGGGATCCAGTCTCTCTCTCTCTCTCTCTGTGAGCTGTGGGGATCCAGTCTCTCTCTCTTTCTCTCTGTGAGATGTGATGATTTAGTCTCTCTCACTCTCTCTGTGAGCTGTGGGGATTCAGTCTCTCTCTCTCTCTGTGAGCTGTGAGGATACAGTCACTCTCTCTTTCTCTCTCTCTCTCTCTCTATGTGAGCTGTGGGGATCCAGTTTCTCTCTCTCTCTCTCTCTCTGTGAGCTGTGGGGATCCATTCTCTCTCACTCTCTCTGTGACCTGTGGGATTCCACTCTCTCTCTCTCTGTGAGCTGTGGGGATCCATTCTCTCTCACTCTCTCTCTCTCTCTCTGTGAGATGTGGGATTCCAGTCTCTTTCTCACTCTCTCTCTCTGTGAGATGTGGTGATCCAGTCTCTCTCTCTCACTCTCTCTGTGAGCTATGGGGATCCATTCTCTCTCTCTCTCTCTCTCTCTCTGGGGATTCCAGTCTCTCTCTCACTCTCTCTCTCTGTGAGATGTGGTGATCCAGTCTCTCTCTCTCTCTCACTCTCTCTGTGAGCTGTGGGGATCCATTCTCTCTGTGAGCTGTGGGGACTCAGTCTCTCTCTCTCTCTGTGAGCTATGGGGATCCAGTCTCTCTCTCTCTCTCTCTGAGAGATGTGATGATCCAGTCTCTCTCTCTCTCGTTCCCTGTGAGATGTTGGGGTCCAGTCTCTCTCTCTCTCTCTGTGAGCTGTGGGGATCCAGTCTCTCTCTCTCTCTCGCTCTCTCTGTGAGCTGTGGGGATCCAGTCTCTCTCACTCTCTGTGAGATGTGGTGATCCAGTCTCTCTCTCGCTCTCCGTCTCTGTGAGCTGTGGGGATCCAGTCTCTCTCTCTCTCTCTCTCTCTCTATATCTATCTCTCTGTGAGATGTGGTGATCCAG
>NW_025125254.1:0-1088 GCF_004010195.1 Chiloscyllium plagiosum | reverse complement strand
TCGCGTGCACACACGCTGACTCACTCTCACGTGCACACACAGACTGTCTCACTCACTCGCGTGCACACATGCAGACTCTCTCGCGTGCACATACGCAGACTCTCTCTCGCGTGCACATACGCAGAATCTCTCTCGCGCGCACACATGTACACTCTCGCGTGCACACACGCAGACTGTCTCCCTCACTCACGTGCACACGCGCAGACTGTCTCCCTCACTCGCGTGCACACGCGCACACTGTCTCCCTCACTCGCGTGCACACTGTCTCCCTCACTCGCGTGCACACGCGCACACTGTCTCACACTCTCGCGTGCGCGCGCACACGCAGACTGTCTCACTCTCGCGTGCGCGCGCACACGCAGACTGTCTCACTCTCGCGTGCGCGCGCAGACTGTCTCACTCTCGCGTGCGCGCGCACATGCAGACTGTCTCACTCTCACATGCGCGCGCACACGCAGACTGTCTCACTCTCGCGTGCGCGCGCACACGCAGACTGTCTCACTCTCTCGCGTGCGCGCGCACATGCAGACTCTCTCTCACGTTCGCAGACGCAGTCTCTCTCTCACGTGCGCACTCGCAGACGCAGTCTCTCTCTCACGTGCGCACACGCAGACGCAGTCTCTCTCTCACGTGCGCACTCGCAGACGCAGTCTCTCTCTCACGTGCGCACTCACAGACGCTGTCTCTCTCTCACGTGCGCACTCGCAGATGCTGTCTCTCTCTCACGTGCGCACTCGCAGACGCTGTCTCTCTCTCACGTGCGCACTCGCAGACGCTGTCTCTCTCTCTCGCGTGCGCACACACGCAGACACTGTCTCTCTCGCGTGCGCGCACACGCAGACGCTGTCTCTCACGCACGCGCAGACCGTCTCTCTAGCGCGCGCACGCGCAGCCCGTCTCGGGCGCAGACCGTCGCGCGCGCGCCCGCGCAGACCGTCTCTCTCGCGCGCGCACGCAGACCATCTCACTCGCGCGCACGCAGACCGTCTCACTCGCGCGCGCGCGCACGCAGACCTTCTCTCTCGCGCGCGCACGCAGACCGTCTCTCGCGCGCGCGCACGCAGACTGCCTCTCACTCTCGCGTGCAC
>NW_025125253.1:0-1088 GCF_004010195.1 Chiloscyllium plagiosum | reverse complement strand
TACTGTAGAATGTTTATTCCACATTACACACTCCTTGAGGCGCCCCTAAGTGACATAACCGATAAGAAAGGTTTTCAGAGCCTGAGTCCGTTACAATGGACCCCAGAAACCGAGAGTGCATTTGTTGAATTAAAAAAGGGGCTCCAAACTGCACCGACACTGGGATTCCGAATCCAAACAAGCCTTTTGTACAAACTGCAAATGAGAAGCGTGACTGCATGACATCTGTGCTGTTGCACGATCATGGGGGAAAATTGACACTGGTAGCTTATTTTTCGGCTAAGCTGGTCCCCGTAGTAGCAGGATTGCCTCAATGCCTGCAAGCCATGACTGCAGCTGAAATTCTGTTGTAGCATCCAGGGACTAGTCGGCTCTAGTGAATTAACCCTACTGGTCCCACATGCATTATCTTTAATGCTTTCCGAGCAAAAGTCTGCACACATGTCGGAAGCACATTGGCTCAGACACAATCCTGTGTTATTGGAGATGTCTAACATTACAATAAATAGGTGTAACATCCTTAGCCCTGCTAGCCTTTCACCCGCATAAGGAGGCGGAGACCCACATGCTTGTGTCGCTGTAACGAATGAATTTGCAGCCCGAGACCAGACTTGCAGAATTCACCACTTCAGAATCCGCATATGGAGGTTTTTGGGGATTAGTCAGCATTCAGCAGAAAGAAGACAAGCCAGAATTGTAGTCGGTATGTTGTAGTGACTACCAACGAGGTAGTCAAAGCGGGATCCTCCCATCTCATCTGTCAGCTCAAGCAGCAGTGCTGATTGTCCTGACTGAGGCATGTAAGTTGGCTAAAGGAAGACAGTGAATACTTACAGATGCGTATTAGGGGTTGTACATGATTTTTGTATCCCGTGGAAACAGAGGGGCTTCTTGACCTCCACGCGAAAGCCCGTCGCACACCGTGGCCTGATTTCTGACCTCGTGGAAGCACTCGTACTGCCTAAATCAATCGCTGTGTTTAAATATGAAACCCACACGAAAAATAACGATTTTATTTCTCAACGCAATGCAAGAGCAGGGTCGGCGGCAAGGATGGCAGCACAGCAGCCGCCAAGTGATCAATTTGA
>NW_025125252.1:0-1088 GCF_004010195.1 Chiloscyllium plagiosum | reverse complement strand
GTTGCCTTTGATTTTCAAAGACGGCACTTACGGATTTTTTGTTTAATACTGCTCCCAGTCATCCTATCTTGATCCCTCATAGTTATTGCAGGCCAATGCCAACCTGAACCTCAGGAAACAAATATCTCAATCCAGCACAATTATATGCTGAAGACACAAAGTCCCAATCCATTCTGTGTATGGGGCAGCCTCCCCCCGTCTCTCTATCTCACACACACATACACACATGCTCGATCTCTCGCTCTCTATTACACCAAATATTATCGTCATCAATTGTATTAAGTTTTGGAACACAGTATAAAAAGCAATACATCACATCCAGTCCTTCCTTCACCGAGAAGGAGACTTTGGAACACCCACAATATTACATCGGCTTTTTTGGTAGGGTCGGGATAGTGGAAGAAACCCTGTGTCAGTATCTCACCAATTGTATTTAGTAAAGACATTCCATCTCATTTCCATGTAATTCTTTTGCTTACAGATTGCCCGAAGCTGACAAATACATTATTTTTTCCTGATTTAACAGCATTATCTGCCTTTGGAATTATTCTGTGCGTCTTGCTGTTCCTCCCTGATGTTTTGCTCTGCCTTCAACCCTCCTGACCTGCTCGTTATAAACCTGCCCAATAGTAGGAAGACATCAGCCACCTATCATTCTGGTCCACTGGAAGCTACGCAAGTCACATCAGTCTAATTGTTGGTGCTATTCCTCCTTCGCCCCACAACAGACCAATGTGCTCCCTTGTTCTAGACACTCAATTTTCTCCCACTCTTCTTTGTTAATTGTTAACATCTTCCTCTCATCAATCCTCTTCAGTTACTCTCTGAAAGCTCTGGAAAAGGTTCATTATTTTCAAACAAGGTGAGTAAGACCAGGCAGCATCTGGGAAATGTGAAGAGAATGTGGTTTAGGGGTCTGAGAATTGTTTTTATTTCAACAAGACGGTGGTACAAAAAACAGATGTTATCAAGTAGGGTGTTGGAGGCGTCAAAATATATTATCTCCTCGAATTTGTCTTATGTTGACATTAGCTATGGTAAAAACCGTCCAAAAGGTTAAAATCTTTTGACATCAAAGAAATTCCCTC
>NW_025125251.1:742-1088 GCF_004010195.1 Chiloscyllium plagiosum | reverse complement strand
TGATCCCATTCCCACAGCCCACATCAAGCAGGAGCCAATATGATCCCACTCCCACAGCCCACATCTCCCAGGATCCGATATGATCCAACTCTCACATCACCCAGGATCCAAAATGATCCCATTCTCATATCACTCAGCATCCAATATGATCCCACTCCCACAGCCCACATCCCACAGGATCCAGTATGATCCCACATCACTCAGGATCCAATGTGATCCCATTCTCATATCACTCAAGATCCAATATGATCCCAATCCCACAGCCCACATCACTCAGGATCCAATATGATCCCACTCTCACATCTCTCAGGAACCAATATGATCCCTCTCCCACAGCCCACATCAC
>NW_025125251.1:0-728 GCF_004010195.1 Chiloscyllium plagiosum | reverse complement strand
AGGATCCGATATGATCCCACTGCCACAGCCTACATCACCCAGGATCCAATATGATCCCATTCTCACAGCCCACATCACTCAGGATGCAATATGGTCTCAATCCCACAGCCCACGTCACGCAGGATCCAATATGATCCCACATCACGCAGGATCGAATATGATCCGACATCACTCAGGATCCAATATGAGCCCACATCACTCCGAATCCGATATGATCCCACTCCCACAACCCACATCACCCAGGATCCGATATGATCCCACTCCCACAGCCCACATCACCCAGTATCCAATATGATCCCACTCTCACATCTCTCAGGAAGAAATATGATCCCACTCCCACAGCCCACATCACACAGGATCCGATATGATTCCACTCCCACAGCCCACATCACTCAGGATCCAATATCATCCCACTCTCACATCACTCAGGATCCAATATGATCCCACTCCCACAGCCCACATCACTCCGGATCCAATATGATCCCACTCTCACATCACTCAGGATCCAATATGGCGGCACGGTGGCACAGTGGTTAGCACTGCTGCCTCGCAACGCCAGATACCCGGGTTCAATTCCCGCCTCAGGTGACTGTGTGGAGTTTGCACATTCTCCCCGTGTCTGCGTGGGTTTCTTCCGGGTGCTCCGGTTTCCTCCCACAGTCCAAAGATGTGCAGGTCAGGTGAATTGGCCATGTTAAATAGTCCGTAGTGTTAGGTAAGGGGTAAAT
>NW_025125250.1:0-1088 GCF_004010195.1 Chiloscyllium plagiosum | reverse complement strand
ATCACTGACTATGTCCCCACCTCTGACTGTATTTCCATCACACACTGTGTCCCCATCACTGACAGTGTCCCCATCACTGACTGTATTCCCATCACTGACTGTGTCCCCATCACTGACTGTGTTCCCATCACTGACTGTATACCCATCACTGACTGTATTCCCATCACTGATTGTGTCCCCATCACTGACTGTATTCCTATCTCTATGTGTGACCCCATCACTGACTGAGCCCCCATCACTGATTGTGTACTCATCACTGACTGTGTCCCCATCACTGACTGTATTCCCATCACTGACTGCATCCCCATCACTGACTGTGTCCCCATCACTGACTGTATCCCCATCACTGACTGTATTCCCATCACTGATTGTGACCCCATCACTGACTGTACCCCCATCACTGACTGTATTCCCATCACTGACTGTGTCCCCATCACTGACTGTATTCCCATCATTGTCTGTGCCCCATCACTGACTATGTCCCCATCACTGACTGTATTCCCATAACTCAATGTGTCCCCATCACTGACTGTAACCCCATCACTTACTGTACCCCATCACTGACTGTATTCTCATCACTCACTGAGTCCCCATCACTGACTATGTCCCCACCTCTGACTGTATTCCCATCACACACTGTGTCCCCATCACTGACTGCGCCCCGTCACTGACTATTTCCCCACCACTGGCTGAGTCCCCATCACTGACTGTATTCCCTTCACTTACTGTGACCCCATCACTGACTGTATTCCCATCACTGACTGTATCCCCAACACTGACTGTATCCCCATCAATAACTGAGTCCCCATCACTGACTGTATCCCCATCACTGACTGTATTCTCATTACTGACTTTATTCCATCACTGACTGTGACCACATCACTGACTGTTCCCCTTCACTGACTGTATCCCCATCACTGACTGTGCCCCATCGCTGACTGTATTCCCAACACTGACTGTATCCCTCTCACTGACTGTGTTCCCATCACTGACGGTATTCCCATTACTGACTGCATCCTCATCACTGACTGTATTCCCATCATTGACTGTATCCAAATCACTGGCTGTGTCCCCATCACTGACTGTAT
>NW_025125249.1:0-1088 GCF_004010195.1 Chiloscyllium plagiosum | reverse complement strand
ACTTGTGATGTTGGTGTCACTCCATACCACTCCGCCGAGCCATCACTGCTGTTGTGGGCCAGTTGACACAAAAACTGCAGATGCTGGAATCCAAAGTAGACAGGCAAGAGGCTGGAAGAACACAGCAAGCCGGGCAGCATCAGGAGGTGGAGAAGTTAACGCTTCGTGTGTTACACGTTTTCAGAACTGGAGCGTCGACTTTTCAGGTGTAATTCAGTTCTGAAGAAGAGTTGCACCCGAATCGTTAACTTTTCCACCTCCAGATGTTGCCTGGCTTGCTGTGCTCTTCCAGACTCCTGTCTGTCTGCAGTGGTCCAGTTCGCACATTCGGCTGGAAGGCCGTTCTGAGATACAGAGAAACGGAGTGGTCCTTAGGTTACACTCACCACCAGTTGTCTCTCTCTCTCTTTCTCTCTCTCATTGAGAGAACAGCCGTCTGAAACTAACGCAACTCCCTTAGTGATCATCTGTGAAAATCCTGGAAAATTCCTCCACTTCCTCTCTTTCACAGCACCGACCAATTGTTCCTATACCATCAAGACTGGAATGATTTAAGAAAGTAGCTACCACCACATTTTCATGGGCAAAAACATTCTGTCCCAGTCATCGAATAGAAGTCTCCTGAATAAATTAATGAAACACATCTGAACAGAACATTTTGACAGCCGAGGTTATGGCATTCAGCAAATTCAGAAAAATGTGTAAATAAAATTGTTGGGTGTACGAACAATTGGTCGATACTTCCGGGTGGATTTCGTTTATGTGCGTGTGTGCGAGCGCGTGTGTGAATGTGTGCGCGCATGTACCTGTGTATGCGTGCGTCTGTGTGTATGTGGCTTTGTGTGGGTGTGTGTGGGTCTCTATGTCTGTCTGTGTGTGTGTTGGTCTGTGTGTTTGCGTGTATGTATGTTTGTGTTTGGACGGGAAAGGACGCGATCATTGCTGCAAGGGAACTCAGCAAATTGCTGAATGTTCTGTGCAATTACATTTTAACCAGCATGAAATGCAGACAGTAGCACTGGCTAAATTATGTTTGAAACGTTTGTGAATCAGAGTCATAGAGTGATAGTCCTATAGTGCAGAGACAT
>NW_025125248.1:0-1088 GCF_004010195.1 Chiloscyllium plagiosum | reverse complement strand
AATACACTTTTTGTTTCATACAATGGTGATTTTTTACATAGGATTACAGAGGAAATACAGACCATTTGGTACAATCAGTTCATGCCAGCGCTTATGTTCCACTCAAGGTGTTTCGCATCTTTCCTCATCTAAATCGCCCATTGTAATTCACTATTCCCATCCCTTCCAAGTGCTCACCTAGTTTCCTTGAAATACATCTCAACTAATAATTTCAACTATTCCATCTGGTCACATATTCCCCGTTCTCATCATTCTTTCAGTGAAGAGGTTTCTTCTGAATTCCCTTTTGAATTTCTTGAGGTATCATCTTATATTGACAGCCTCTAGTTATGTTCTCCCCGTAGTGTAATGTTTTCTCTGTACCTTCTCCCTTCAAAACCTTTCATAATTTTAGAACTGTCAGCCTTCTTTACAAGAGAAAAGTGAACAGCACAACAATTCTTCCTTGATATACACAGCCAGAAACTGGTGTAGCATTCTTATAAATCTTCTCTTCACACTCTCTCATCCATTCTATAATATGTCAACTCGAACTGCAAGCAATACTCTTAATTATAGTCAACCAAATTTTTATAGTGACCCTACTTTCAAATCTATCCCTTTAGAGATAAAGCTTAGAGCTTTGTTTGCATTTTTATGGCCTTCGGAACCTGTGGTGAAATTGTTCGTGACTGAGATTCGTCATTGTCTGAGATCCCTTTGTTTCTCTCCCTCACTTAGACGTGCATCTTTGAATAAGTGACCTGCACATTATTCCTACCAAGATGTAACACCTTACGTTTATCTGTGTGAATCTTCATTTGCTAATTATTTGAACATACCGTAAATTAATTAATGATCTCTTGCAACTTCTTGTACTCCTCAGAATTGGCTACATTTCAACATTCCTTTCCAATTTGGTGTCATTGAATTGCTATTTTTTTTTGTAGTAATTAGATACAATATTAATTTGCAGTTTTACTTTATTTTGTTTTGACCTTTTAGAGAGGTGCAGTAATCCACACGGCAACTATAACAACTAAATGTAGAATGACAGATAGATGAAAATTATTACTAACACAGGACTAATTAATAAACTCTATTAACTT
>NW_025125247.1:0-1088 GCF_004010195.1 Chiloscyllium plagiosum | reverse complement strand
CATGGTTGGGGGACATCAATCCTTTCAGTCCCGGAATATCCCTACAGGAGATCCTCAGGGTAGCTTCCTGGCCACAATCATCTTAAGCTGCATCAGCAATGTCCTTCCCCATCATTACAATCGAAATGGGGATGATCACTGAAGATCACACCATGTTCAGAACATTTTCCCGCCTCAGCTCCTGAAGCAGTCTGTGTCCATGTGCAGCAAGATCCGGACAGCTGTCCAGTTTGTGCCATTAAAGTATCGGTAACATTCCCGTAACAGCACGGCCAGACACTACACATTTCCACAGTTAAAAGATGAGCATCTCAAGTGGGTTACACACGAATATGAGTTAGCATTCAGCCCATCGAAACTACTGAACGGGAAGAGTCGCAGTACATTCAATACTCAAACCTGTTACATAGGAAGAGGAGAGGTCTGGTCAGCACATCGAACTGTTAAAGCAGGAACAGGTGGAGCCCAAACAGTCTCTCGAAACTGTGAGACGTGATCAAGAAGAGACCATTCAATCTCGCAAAGGCTTATACAGGAACAGGAGGATATCACTGATGGTCCAATATGGCAAATCACAGGAGCAGATCAGGATGTTCATCGTGGTTCCATTGTCGGTGGAACATATGCTACTTTAACGTGGTTTGCTGGCAGTGAAGAGGGAAGCGAGCTGTTTTCTGCCAAGTCTCAAGGAGACATCTTGCATCTCCGAAAAGGCTGACCCACGTTCTCCGTGGGGGTCAGAAGCTGGTGGGAATAGTTAACTGTTTTAGATTGAACGTATTGTGGCTGATGTTGGGATTGTGGGCAACATGATGTTCAGTGCAGGATCACACACCAAATGCACTGCATTAATATGTGGAGTTTCTATTCAAATTCTGGATTTCCTGCTCTCTCATTGATATGGGGAGTGTGGGTGGTTGGGGGGAATCTTCTCAGAGCTAATAAAAGTATCTAGAATTTCATAAACGTAGTAAATATAGAAGCCGTGGGATGTATCACCGTATCAGTGTCTGTTTAGAACATCATGTGAGATTGTCCATTCCCCTGAAGGTCTCGTGCAATCCCATCTTATTCTCTCACAGAGCGAC
>NW_025125246.1:0-1088 GCF_004010195.1 Chiloscyllium plagiosum | reverse complement strand
GAAGCAACTTACTAGGGAGACTTAATTATCCTTTTAGGACTGGAGATTGGAATTCAGGAAAAAGAATTAGTTGTACAACTGGCAATGTTGACAGAGGACGCAGAGAGAGAGATAGACCCTATAGTATGGGCTAGAGAAGGGAATCGTGGAAAACTACAGATCCCTCCCCTTACAATAAATTTAAAACGAAAAGGAGACGTTATCTGTGAACGACAATATCCTATTTCCATAGAAGGTAAACGAGGACTGCAGCCAGTAATTGAGGGACTGATTAGAGATGGACTATTGGAACCATGTATGTCTCCTTATAATACCCCAATTCTACCAGTACGGAAAACTGATGGAACTTATCGATTGGTGCAGATTTGAGAACATTAAATCGGATAGTACAGATCAGGCACCCAGTGGTGCCAAACCCCTACACGTTATTAAGTAAGATCCCTCATGATTACAGATGTGTAATAGATTTAAAGGATGCCTTTTGGGCTTGTCCCTTGGCGGAGGAAAGATTTGGGACTATCCCCCTATGAAATTTTATTTGGATGACCTTATCTGGGAACGCAGGGAGAATTGCCAATTCCCGAAACTAAAGATTTGTTTTTAAAGAAGTATATACTGGGCTTGTCCTCCTCTTTATCTTTCCTCAGAAAACAGGGTCTATTGGCACAGACTCCGCCCCTTGAATTTGCTGTTCACCCCATCCGGCCAGGAGATTGGGTCTTAATAAAATCATGAACAGAGACTAAGCTGCAGCCAGACTGGAAAGGGCCGTATCAGGCTCGTTTGACTACCGAAACGGCAATAAGGACGGCGGAAAAAGGCTGGACTCATTACCTTGGATCAAAGGGCCAGTGGACCTTCCAGTTGAGGAAGAAGTCTGGACAGCCGAATCAACGCAAGACCCGCTGAAACTCAGACTAAAGAGTCTTTGAGTAATTGACTATACAGTGGCGACGCGAGCGCGGGATTATTTCTGTAAGATTGTATATTAAGCCTTATTGTGTTTTAGCATAATGATTAGAATACTGGGAATGCTTAGAGTTATGATGCTAGCCGTCTTGGTATTAGGATTTTGTCAAATATCATTT
>NW_025125245.1:0-1088 GCF_004010195.1 Chiloscyllium plagiosum | reverse complement strand
AGCTGGGGACCATACTGCAGCTCTCGAGCTGGGACCATACTGCAGCTCTCTAGCTGGGGCCCATACTGCAGCACTCTAGCTGGGGCCCATACTGCAGCTCTCTAGCTGGGGACCATACTGCAGCTCTCTAGCTGGGGCCCATACTGCAGCTCTCTAGCTGGGGACCATACTGCAGCTCTCTAGCTGGGGACCATACTGCAGCTCTCTAGCTGGGGCCCATACTGCAGTTCTCTAGTTGGGACCATACTGCAGCTCTCTAGCTGGGGACCATACTGCAGCTCTCTAGCTGTACCATACTGCAGCTCTCTAGTTGGGACCATACTGCAGCTCTCTAGCTGGGGACCATACTGCAGCTCTCTAGCTGCAGTCCATGCTGCAGCTCTCTAGCTGGGGCCCACACTGCAGCTCTCTAGCTGGGGACCATACTGCAGCTGAAAATGTGCTGCTGGAGAAGCGCAGCATGTCAGGCAGCATCCAGGGAATAGGAGAATCGACGCTTCGGGCATAAGCCCCTCTTCAGGAATGGATTCCTGAAGAGGCGCTTATGCCCGAAGCGTCGATTCTCCTGTTCCCTGGATGCTGCCTGACCTGCTGCGCTTCTCCAGCAGCACATTTTCAGCTCTGATCTCCAGCATCTGCAGACCTCACTTTCTCACCATACTGCAGCTCTCTAGCTGGGTCCATGCTGCAGCTCTCTAGCAGGAGACCATACTGCAGCTCTCCAGCTGGTTACCATACGGCAGGTCTCTAGCTGGGGACCATACTACTGCTGTCTAGCTGGGGACCATATTGCAACTGTCTAGCAGAGGACCATGCTGCAGCTCTCTAGCTGCTAACCATACTGCAGCTCTCTAGCTGGGGCCCATACTGAAGCTCTCTAGCTGGGGACCATACGGTAACTCTCTAGCTCGGGACCAGACTGCAGCTCTCTCGTTGGGACCATACTGCAGCTCTCTAGCTGGGACCATACTGCAGCTCTCTAGCTGGGGTCCATACTGCAGCTCTCTGGCTGGGACCATACTGTAACTCTCTAGCAGTGGCCCATACTGCAGCTGTCTAGCTGGGGTCCATACTGCAGCTCTCTAGCT
>NW_025125244.1:0-1088 GCF_004010195.1 Chiloscyllium plagiosum | reverse complement strand
TTTCTTTACCAAAGGACATCTGTGAAACAGATAATTTTTTAGACAAAATTCTCCTCATTTTATAATAACAGTTCGTGTATTTGTTTTTATTTCGATTCTTATCATTGAAATTAAATTCTGCGATCAGCTATGGTAGGATTTGAGACAATATCTTTAGTATTCTAACCTGTGCTTCTGAATTACCCATCCAGCGACTTTACTACTCTGACACAGTGTCGCTATCATGAACTTACCTTCGAGAAATTACTAGTTTGTGATCGATTTATTCGTAACTGGAGCAGTGGCCAGGAGACAACTGTAACTGTAAAGTATGACCTTTATCAAGGCATAGGTAATGGTTTATTGAGCAACGGCACTGACACAGTGGTAGAGACTCAGTGTATTATGAAGCTGGTCGTGGGCAGGTTTGGTGATGGAGACAAAACCAAGACATACATCAGTTCAACGCAAAAAGTGTCCTCACAGTTTTGTTTCAGACATTTGTGAGGGAGGGGTCTGGAATTTGTGGATAATAAATGGAATTTACAATGGAACGAAAAGCAATAATTTCTGTCTTTACCAGATATAGACAACAAAAAAAGCAATGAAGTTCAACATGGTTTATGTAATTAATAAATAGATAGAGATTGAAAAACTTCTCAGGAACACCAAAAATAGCGAGGGTGGGATAATAACCTGCCTGAATAATCATTAGTATACTGAATATTTGCAATGATAATGTTGACTCAGACCAGGAAAACAAGAAAAGACCATCGGATAAACCCCTGTGTATTGTTGTAACATTCCAGTCTATTGTTCTCAGATTCTGATCGATTATTGGAATATTCCAGTCTAACATTCTTAGATTCTGATCCATTGTTGTAACATTCCAGTCTAATGTTCTCAGGTTATGACCCATTATTGGAACATTTCAGTCTGTTGTTCTCAGATTCTGATATCTCCTCTCCCTGTCTCTGTAGCTACTGACTCCGTCAATGTTGGAGGTGATTTCTCTGCTGCTACCATGAGTAAAGCACCGAAAGAGGTCCCTTACAAATAGGAGAGAGAAATCCTCGATTGACACAGTTAGAGTCCATGGAGACTGACAT
>NW_025125243.1:0-1088 GCF_004010195.1 Chiloscyllium plagiosum | reverse complement strand
TGCAGGTCTTAGAATTGGCTATGCTAAATTGTCCATAGTTGTTAGGTACATTAGTCAGAGGGGGGTGGGTTATTCTTCGGAAGGTCGGAGTGGTCTAGTTGGGCCGAAGGGCCTGTTTCCACACTGTAGGGAATCTAATCTGAAAAATTCTGGTTCTCTAATATGCTTTAATGTTGAAAATCACTGCACTCAGTCAATCAGTTGACATTTGACTCCAAACCTATGTCCCTCAAAAACTTTCCTACCTGCCCAAATGTTTTTTTAAAAATGTTACAATTGTACCAGCCTCTGTCACTTCTTCTGGTAACTTGTTCCATAAACAAACCACACTCAGTTTTTAAAATATTGCCCACAAATTCCTTTTAAATCTTTCCTCTCTCACTTTAAATCTATGTTGTCTAATTTTGGACTTCCCTACCTTGGGAAAAGACCTTGGCTATTAACCTTAACAATGCCTGTTATGATTTCATGAACCTCTATAAGGTCACTCCTCAATCTCCTACTCTCCAGCCTACCAAGCCTCTGCTTATAACTCAAACCTTCCAGTCATAGTAACAGCCCTCTGAATCTTTTCTGCACCTTTTCCAGTTTAACAATATCCTTCCTATAGGAGTGCAACCAGAACTGTATGCGGTACTCCAAATGGGGCCTCACCAATGTCTTGTACACCCACAACACGACATTCCAACTATTCTCAGTGTTTTGACCAATAAAGGCAAGTGTACCAAACAGCTTCTTCACCATGTTGTCTACCGGTGACGCCAAAGAACTCTGTACCTGCACTCCTTGATCTCTCTGTTTGACAGCATTCTCCAAGGCCCTACCATTAACTATGTCAATCCTTCCCTTGTTTGTCTTAGCAAAATGTATTAACTTGCATTTAATGGAATTAAACTCCATCTGCCATTCCTTGGCCCAGTTGATCAAGGTCGTGGTGTACTCTTAGGTAACATTCTTCACATAATACTATATCACTAATTTGGCTGTAATTTGCAAACTTACTAACCATGCCTCCTATGTTCTGATACAAATCATATACATAAATGAAGAACGTGATCCTTATGGCACACTGCTGGTCATAGGCCTCC
>NW_025125242.1:0-1088 GCF_004010195.1 Chiloscyllium plagiosum | reverse complement strand
GGTTCAACAACGCCTCTTCTTCCCCAGGAGGCTTAGTAAATTCAGCATGTACTGCTTCGACAGATACACCATTGAAAGCATCCTGTCCAGGTGCGTCACGGCTTCATACAGCAACGCTCTGCCCAGGACAGCAAGAAACTACAGAAGGTTGGGTGCACAGCCAATCTCCCAACCATTGACTCTATTTACATGGTTCGTTGCCGCAGAAAGGCTGCCAACATCTAGAACACAGAACATAGAACAGTACAGCACAGAACAGGCCCTTCAGCCCACGATGTTGTGCCGACCATTGATCCTCATGTATGGACCCTCAAATTTCTGTGAACATATGCATGTCCAGCAGTCTATTAAATGTCCCCAATGACCTTGCTTCCACAACTGCTGTTGACAACGAATTCCATGCTCTCACAACTCTCTGTGTAAAGAACCCGCCTCTGACATCCCTTCTATAGTTTCCTCCTACCAGCTTAAAATTATGACCCCACGTGTTAGCCATCTCTGCCCTGGGAAATAGTCTCTGTCTATCGACTCTATCTATGTCTCTCATTATCTTGTATAATCAGAACTGGACGCAGTATTTCAAGTGCGGTCTAACCAAAGTTTTATAGAGCTGCAACAAGATCTCAGGACTCTTAAACTCAATCACCCTGTTAATGAAAGCCGAAACACCATATGCTTTCTTAACAACTCTGTTCACTTGGGTGGCCATTTTAAGGGATCTATGTACCTGCACACCAACATCCATCTGCTCCTCCACACTGCCAAGAATTCTATCCTTAATCCTGTACTCAGTTTTCAAATTCGACCTTCCAAAATGCATCAACTCGCATTTATCCAAGTTGAACTCCATCTGTCACCTCTCAGCCCATCTCTGCATCCTGTCAATGTCCCGCTGCAGCCTAGAACAGCCCTCTGTACTGTCAACGAACGACACCTCCAACCTTTGTGTCATCTGCAAACTTGCTGACGCATCCTTCAATCCCCTCATCCAAGTCATTAATAAAAATTACAAACAGTAGAGGCCCAAGGACAGAGCCCTGTGAAACACCAATCGCCACTGACTTCCAGGCAGAATATTTTCCTCTACT
>NW_025125241.1:0-1088 GCF_004010195.1 Chiloscyllium plagiosum | reverse complement strand
ATAGTCACTGTTACATTTTTCAGTGTGGAATACTCACTGGTAAATGTTTCAGTGTGGAATACTCACTGTTACATGTTTCAGTGTGGATAATCACTGTGGCATGTTACAGCGTGGAATCGTCACTGCTACATATTTCAATGTGGAATACTCACTGCTACATATTTCAGTGTGGAATAATCACTGTTACATGTTTCAATGTAGAATAGTCACTGCTATATATTTCCGTGCGGAATACTCACTGTTACATGTTTCAGTGAGGATTAATCACTGTGGCATGTTTCAGTGTGGAATAGTCGCTGCTACATGTTTCAATGTGGAATACTCACTGTTACATGTTCCAGTGCGAAATAGTCACTGTTACATGTTTCAATGTGGAATAGTCACTGCTACATTTTTCAGTGTGGAATACTCACTGTTAAACGTTTCTGTGTGGACTAATCAGTGTTACATGTTTCAGTGTGGAACAGTCACTGTTGCATGTTTCAGAGTGGAATAATCAGTGTTACATGTTTCAGTGTGGAACAGTCACTGTTACATGTTGCAGTGTGGAATATTCACTGTTACATGTTTCAGTGTGGAACAGTCACTCCTACATGTTTCAGTGTGGAATAGTCACTGCTGCATGTTTCAATGTGGAATACTCACTGTTACATGTTTCAGTGGGAATTGGTCTCTGTTACTTGTTTCAGTGTGGAATATTCACTGTTACATATTTCAGTGTGAAATAATCACTGTGGCATGTTTCAGTGTGGAATAGTCGCTGCTACGTGTTTCAATGTGGAATACTCACTATTACATGTTTCAGTGAGGAATAATCACTGTTACATGTTTCAATGTGGGATAGTCACTGTTACATTTTTCAGTGTGGAATACCCACTGGTAAATGTTCACTGTTACATGTTTCAGTGGGAATTGGTCTCTGTTACATGTTTCAGTGTGGAATATTCACTGTTACATATTTCAGTGTGAAATAATCACTGTGGCATGTTTCAGTGTGGAATAGTCGCTGCTACGTGTTTCAATGTGGAATACTCACTATTACATGTTTCAGTGATGAATAATCACTGTTACATGTTTCAATGTGGGAT
>NW_025125240.1:0-1088 GCF_004010195.1 Chiloscyllium plagiosum | reverse complement strand
AGAGGATGTGGTACTAGATGCGTTATGTCGCATCAAAGTGAATAAAGCCCTGGTACCTGATCAGGTGCATCCAAGAAATTTCTGGAAAGCTATGGAAGTGATAGTTGGGCTCCCCTCTAAGATATTTGTATCATTGATAGCGACAAGTGAGGTGCAATTATTTTTAAAAAGGTAGTAAGAAGAGGCCATGGAACAAGAGAAAAGTGAGCACCACGGGGGTGGGAAAGATATGCGAGTATTTCACGGCATTTTTAAAATGGAGATGGATATGGAAGTGTGAGAGTTTGGAGAAATAAACAGTGATAACTTAAAAAGTGTCCATGTTACAGAGGATGTGGTACTAGATGCGTTATGTCGCATGGCAAGCTATTGGAAAGGATTTTGAGGGACGGGATATACATGTATTCGGAAAGACAACGAATGATTAGGGAGAGTCAATGTGGCTTTGTGAGTGCACAATCTGTCTCACTAACTTGTTTGAGTTTTTTGAAGTGACAAAGAAGATTGATGAAGGCAGATTGTGGATGTCGTCTACATAGATATTGAACAAGGTTCCACAAAGCAGACTGATTAGCAAGGTTAGGTAACATGGAATCTCGGGAGAAATAGCCATTTGGCACAAAATTGGCTTGCAGGTATGAGACAAAGGGGGATGATGGAGGTTTGCTTTGTGGACTGGAGACCTGTGAGCAACAGTGTGCTGCAAGGATGGATATTGAGTCCTTATGTAAATTACTTGGATGTTAAAATATGAGGTATGGTCAGTAGGTTTACAGAAGACACCAAAAATGGAGGTGTGGTGGACGGTGAAGAAGGTTAGTTCAGAATACAACAGCATCTTAATCAGATGGGGCAATGGAGCGAGGAATGGCTGATGTAGATAACTGTGAGCTGTTGGACTTTGGAAAGGCAAATCATGCCAAGTGATATACGCAGACCCAGTGCGTAGGCAAAGGTCTGGCAATGGGAGTACACTGTTGTGTTATCCATCTTTGGAGGATTAAGTGTAAAAAGGTCAATTTTTAAATGGTGAAAACGTTGCATCAAAGGGAGCTCGGTATCATTGTACAGGGATCACAAAACGTTGT
>NW_025125239.1:0-1088 GCF_004010195.1 Chiloscyllium plagiosum | reverse complement strand
CCGACCAGCATGCAATTGTCCCGATAAAAAGTGGAACCCCATATATTTAACGAAAAGGAAACCCACATGGCACGAAGCAGTTTTGGGGGGTGGCAATTATGAGATACAATTAAATGAAACATTTGGGATTGAAATGAAAGCAAATGGGAAGGAGTTTGTGGGCTGTTGTTTTCGAATTAGCGTAGGACAGGGAAAACGGGTAGAATTACTGGGTAATGAGATACAACCTTTCACCCCTCCCGATGATCCTAAAGTAGTAAAAATTATAGAGGTAAAGGATTTGAAACAGACCATCGAGATAGAGACTGGGTACGGGGATGCAAATGCCTGGGTTGAATGGGTAAAGTATACTGTAAAAAGTCTGAACAAAAGCAATTGCTATGGATGTGCCTCCGGTAGGCCAGTGTCCCAGGTGGTTCCCTTTCCGCTCATGTGGAAGCGAAATAGTAAGGGCATGAAATGTATGATAGCCCTGTACCAGGATGAGACTGCATGGAATGATAGGAATTGTACCTCCCTATCTCTAATGTTCCCTCCCTTGGAGAAGAAAGATGTAAACGTTCCCCCCCCCCCCCGAAATTTTCCGCTGCAGTTGGAAATCACATGTCGTGTGTGCACAGGCGAGGTACGAGTCGGTCGAGAGATTTGGGGGAGCTGAAATTATGTACAGAGATTAAGAATGTTACCGAAACGGAGAAGGGAGGGAACTACTCAGCATTAAAGGTTCCCCGAGCGGATCTGTGGTGGTACTGTGGAGGAAAAATATTGAGACCCACACTACCTCCGGATTGGAAAGGGATATGCGCAATTGAACAATTGGCAATTACATTTACCTTGGCATTTGAGAAGGAAAGGATAGTAGGGAAAAAGGGAAGGGGTAAGAGATTACTGTTAGATACTTCTTTTGATGACAGGATTTATCTTGATTCGGTAGGAGTCCCTAGGGGAGTACCTGATGAATTCAAAGCTCGTAACCAGATGGCAGGAGGCTTTGAGTCAGCTCTCTTTTGGTGTGTAACAATTAATAAAAATGTAGATTGGATAAATTACATTTCCTATAATCAACAGCGATTTATATATTATACGAG
>NW_025125238.1:0-1088 GCF_004010195.1 Chiloscyllium plagiosum | reverse complement strand
CGTCAGGACTGACCCTCCGACAGTGCAGTACTACCTCTGCACTGATCCTCTGACAGTGCAGTACTCCCTCATCACTAACCCACCGACAGTGCAGTACTCCCACCGCACTGACCGTCTGACAGTGCAGATTAACTCAACACTGACCCACCGACAGTGCAGTACTCCCTCAGCACTGACCCACCGATAATGTATTACTCCCTCAGCACTGACCCACCGACAGTGCAGTACTCCCTCAGCAATGACCCACCGACAGTGCAGTACTCCCTCATCAATGACCCACCGACAGTGCAGTACTCCCTCATCAATGACCCACCGACAGTGCAGTACTCCCTCAGCACTGACCCACCGACAGTGCAGTACTCTCTCAGCACTGACCCACCGACAGTGCAGTACTCCCTCAGCACTGACCCTCCGACAGTGCAGTATTACCTCAGCCCTGACGCTCCTATAATGCAGTACTCCCTCATCACTGACCCACCGACAGTGCAGTACTCCCTCATCACTGACCCACCGACAGTGCAGTACTCCCTCAGGACTGACCCTTCGACAGTGCAGTACTCCCTCATCACTGACCCACCGACAATGCAGTACTCCCTCAGCACTGACCCACCGACAGTACAGTACTCCCTCAGCACTGACCCACCAATAGTGCAGTACTCCCTCAGCACTGACCCTCCGACAGTGCAGTATTACCTCAGCTCTGACGCTCCTATAATGCAGTACTCTTCAGCACTGACCCACCGACAGTGCAGTACTCCCTCAGCACTGACCCACCAATAGTGCAGTACTCCCTCAGCACTGACCCTCCGACAGTGCAGTACTCCCACAGCACTGACCGTCTGACAGTGCAGATGCCCTCAACACTGACCCTCTGACAGTGCAGCAGTCTCTCAGCACTGACCCACTGACAGTGCAGTACTCCCTCAGCACTGACCCTCTGACAGTGCAGTACTCCCACAGCACTGACCCTCCGACAGTGCAGTACTACGTCAGGACTGACCCTCTGACAGTGCAGTACTACCTCTGCACTGATCCTCTGACAGTGCAGTACTCCCTCAGCACTAACCCACCGACAGTGCAGTACTCCC
>NW_025125237.1:0-1088 GCF_004010195.1 Chiloscyllium plagiosum | reverse complement strand
GTGTGTTTGATTTGATTGGAACATTTGGCAAGGGCAAACGTACAAAAGGAAGGGACAAAACGGTACCGAGTGCAAGAACAGGACACCTCGAAGACCAGCAAGATGGATTTTGTGTGGAGCTGCAATAAATGGGGAAATAATAAATGAGTATTTTGCATCACCTTTTATGGCGAAGAAAGACATGGAACATATGGAATATGCGGCAGTTGATGGTGACATGTTGACAAATATGGACGTCTTGAAAAGCATAACATACGATAAATCTCCCGGAGCTGATATGGTGCACCTCGGAACTCGGTGGGAAGTTAGAAAAGTTATTGGTGGGCCTCTGACTGAGGAATTTGTATTATTGATAGTCACGGTTAGTTGATGGAAAACTGGAGGTTGGCTGACGTGGGGCTATTTTTCAAGAAAGCTTGTAAGGACCAGCCATTGAACTATAGACTAGTGAGCCTGACGTCGCTGGTGGGCAATGTGTTGAAGAGAATCCTGAGGGACAGGATATACATGCATTTAGAAAGGCAAACACTGAATACGGATAGTCAACATGGGTAGTATGCGTGGGAAATCATGTTTCCCAAAATTGATTGAGTTATTTGAAGAGGTAACAAAGAGGATTAATAAGAAAAGAGCGGTAGACGTGATCTATATGGACTTCAGTAAGGCATTCGACAAGGTTTCCCATGGGAGACTGGTTAGCAAGTTAGATCAAATGAAATACAGCGAGAACTTGTCATTTGTACACAGAACTGGCTCAAAAGTAGAGAATCGGGTGTGGTGACGGAGGGTGGATTTTTCAGAATGGAGGCCTGTGACCAGTGGGGTGCCACAAAGATTAACGCTGGGTCCATTACTTTTCGTCATTCATATAAATAATTTGTGTGTGAGCTTAAGAGGTTTTGTTAATAGGTTTTCAGATGTCACGAGAATTGGAGGTGGAGTGGACACAAAAAGGTTACCTTGGACTTCAACGTGATTTTAATCAGATGAGCCATTGGGCTGAGGAGTGGAAGATGAATTTCAATTTCGATAAACGTGAGGTGCTGCATTTTGGAAAAGCAAATCTGAGCCGGACTTTTACTCTTAAT
>NW_025125236.1:0-1088 GCF_004010195.1 Chiloscyllium plagiosum | reverse complement strand
CAAGGCACACTGAGCTCTGAGTGACACTGAGCTTTGAGTGACACTGAGCTTTGAGTGACACTGAGCTCTGAGGGACACTGAGCTTTGAGTGACACTGAGCTCTGAGGGGCATTGAGCCCCAAGAGACACTGAGCCCTGAGGGGCACTGTGCTCTGAGGGGCACTGAGCCCCAAGGGACACTGAGCCCTGAGGGGCACTGAGCTCTGAGTGACACAGAGCACTGAGTGACACTGAGCCCTGAGGGACACTGAGCTCTGAGGGGCACTGAGCCCCAAGAGACACTGAGCTCTGAGGAGCACTGAGCTCTGAGGGGCACTGAACTCTGAGCGGCACTGGGCACGGAGGGACACTGAGCTCTGAGGGACACTGATCTCTGAGTGACACTGAACTCTGAGGGACACTGAACTCTGAGGGGCACTGAGCTCTGAGGGGCACTGAGCTCTGAGGGATACTGAGCTCTGAGGGGCACTGCGCTCTCAGGAACACTGCGTTCTGAGGGACCCTGTGGTCTGAGGGGCACTGAGCTCTGAAGGGCACTGAGCTTTGAGGGACACTGCAGTCTGAGGGGCACTGAGCTCTGAGGGACACTGCGTTCTGAGGGACACTGCGGTCTGAGGGACACTGCGGTCTGAGGGACACTGTGGTCTGAGGGGCACTGCGCTCTCAGAAACACTGCGTTCTGAATGGCACTGAGCTCTGAGGGACATTGAGCTCTGAGGGACACTGCGTTCTGAGGGACATTGCAGTCTGAGGGACACTGCAGTATGAATGGCACTGAGCTCTGAGGGACACTGATCTCTGAGGGACTCTGAGCTCTGAGGGACACTGCGGTCTGAGGGACACAGAGTTCTGAGGGACACAGCTCTGAGGGGCACTGTGGTCTGAGGGACACTGAGCTCTGAGGGGCACTGAGCTCTGAGGGACACTGAGCTCTGAGGGACACTGCAGTCTGAGGGACACTGAGCTCTGAGGGACACTGAGCTCTGAGGGACACTGCGGGCTGAGGGACACTGAGCTCTGAGGGACACTGAGCTCTGAGGGACACTGCGGGCTGTGGGACGCTGAGCACTGAGTGACACTGAGCTCTG
>NW_025125235.1:0-1088 GCF_004010195.1 Chiloscyllium plagiosum | reverse complement strand
ATGGGGGCCTCGGACAGTGAGGAGTAAAAATACGAGTAGACAAGTGTTACAGCTTATGCATCATGGGGAAGTGCCATGAGGGAACGCGAAAGTGTCCGGGGTGATGGAAGGTGTCACAGAGGGAACGGTCCCTGTTAAATGCTGACAGTGGAGGGGACGGTAACCTGTATTTGATGGTACTGTCCTGTTGGAGATTGTGGAGGTGGTAGAGGATGATTCTTTGATTGTGGCAACTAGTGCTGTACGACGTCAGAAAGTGGCGATCTCTCTCGTTCTTCTGGCAAGAAAGGAAGGAGCAAAAGCGCGAGATATTGATCAGTTATATCTGAAGGTCCCGTTATGGACCAGGCCAGACCACTCAAAACGTTCTTGAACAGGCAATCCAGACCATAATTTAGCAATTATTTTTCCGGCACTGCACTGTGAAAATTACCCAGGGAAGCTGGCTAGTTTGACTACCTGGTTTTAAAACAGTGAAAACATTTATTCAGAAAATTACACAATGAAATTCAAACAACAGAACTTTTAAAAACTGCACAACTCATTATATCCAAACGACACAAAATTCTGCACTTCTGATTGTATGCAACAGTCCGAATAAGCAAACTTCCTTAAACAACGGTTTTAAAAAATGGAATACATGCTTACGGTTCGAAGTTAGAAGGGCAGAAAGAGAGAAAAAGTCTGTTTTCGCACAGCTCACTGTTGAACTCTCAAATAGTTCTGTCTTGCACTGATCTACTCCGCCAGAGAGCTGACAGCTCCACTTTCATTATACAGGACACTTCGAAAACATGACCAATTTGGCCTGAAGCCTCATCTGTTGACATATAAACAAAAATGCCTCTCAATAACCTTTAATTTCTGAACTACACTAATCTAAGCGTTCATGAACACTTTGAAAAAAAAACAAAGGCATAGTATCGTTGTGAAAAAGAACAGCTTTTAGAAAAAGGGAATCAGCTTTGTGACACCTCCCCTGTAAAGAAAATAACCTTCAATAAAAAATGGTGCATTCATTTTTATAACCCTTCAAAAATCCGGTTTGTCATCTTAACAGACATATGCAATATACTAACTGTAAACAT
>NW_025125234.1:0-1088 GCF_004010195.1 Chiloscyllium plagiosum | reverse complement strand
CTTACCCATGACAGAGGTTAAACTATTCATAGTTTTTTTTTGTCTTTTTCCTTACCCCCTTGTTAAAAAGTGGTGTCACGTTCGTGTGTTTCCAGTGCTCTGGGATCGTTCCTTACTCTAGTGATTCCTGAAAGACATCCACGATTGCTTCCACTCCCTCTTCAGCTATCTCCCTTATAATACTGGGATGTAGTCCATCTGGTCAAGGTTATTTACCCACCTTCGGACTATTACATTTTTTCTAGCATGTTCTCCATGGTGGGGGCCATCATACTCTGGCCCCTCAGTTTCTTGAATATTTAAGGTTTTACTCATGCCTTCCACCATGAAAGCTGATGCAAAGTAATTATTCAGTTCCTTGGGCCATTTTCTCGTTCCCCGCTGCTCTCTCTCCATGATCATTTTCTAGCAGTTCAGTATTCACTTTTGCCGCTCTTTTATACTTTGTAACAGTTTCTTTCGATATATAATCTTTCTTTATCTTACTGGCTATCTTACCCCCATATTTAATAATCTCCCTCCTTATTTTATTTTGTTTGCCCTCTGTTTTGTCTTTGTAAGCTTCGCAATCCTCAGGTTTCCCACTGCACTTTGCCACATTATATCTTTTCTCTTTTGCTTTTATGCTATACCTGACTTCCCTGGTCAGCTATGGTTGTCCCATCCTCCCTATACAAGCCTCTTTTTCCTCAGGATAAATCTCTGCTGTATCCTGAATTAGTCCAAAAATCTCCTGCCATTGCTGTTGCACTGTCTTTCCTGCTGGGCCCGTCTCCCAGTCAATTCTACCCAGCTCCTCACTCTTGTCTGTGTAATTGCCTTTATTCAGCTGTAACAATACAGACACGTTACTTCTGATTCTAATTTCTCCATCTGAAATTGCAGAGTAAATTCAATCACATTATGATCACTGTCACCTTAAGCTCCCCTCATCTAGTCTGCCGGAAAAGCTGCTCCAAAAAGCCATCTCGTAGACATTCTACAAATTCCTTTCCTGCCAACCACCATCAGTCTGAATTCCCAGTCCATCTACATAATAAAATCCCACATGATCGCTGTAACTTTGCCTTTCCAACAGATCTTTCTAG
>NW_025125233.1:0-1088 GCF_004010195.1 Chiloscyllium plagiosum | reverse complement strand
GAATAAACAGAGGATACAGCCTGAAGAGAATTTTTGGGTTGTGAGACAGCTCCTCATCATCGACCACCCCTGCAACCCAAACTTTCATGACAGCTTCAACCCCATCTACACCAGACCCCAGCAATATCGAGTTGCTGATCCTCAGGCACCATCTTTGTCACTGGACAGATACTCCTCCATCACCAGCTCATTGTCTCCTCTGCCAGGCCATTCCAATGTCAAAGCCATGTCTCTTACTGCTGGAACCCACCTCATCGATGTTACCATCATGGCCATCCACTATCCGCTTCACCACAACCAGTGTAGGACCCAACCAACAACAAGTCTCCAATCTTCAGGCATCGCCTTTTGCTGCTGGGCCCTATCTCACTCACGTTGACTCTGCTGATGTTGCAGCTGCCAATTCTAAGTCATGTGCTTGCTCCAGAAAAGTAAGTAAGGACTCACTCTCCTCCGCATTGGGCTTAGCTTGAGTTCCAAACCCTGGGTCCAGCTTGAGGTCAGTAAATTACAAAAAGAAAGGAGGAGGAGAAAAGAAGAAATAGAAAGCAGGTCAGCAAAGGAGCCCCTGGACTGGAAAAACAGGAATAAAAGGATCCTTTCATTGGAGATGAAGATTCGTGGAGTATCTCAGGATTATGTCCTTGGGTCTCAGCTATTCGCATACACCTCAAAAATTTGGTTTATGGAATCAATTGCAACATATCTCACTCTTCTCTGGGAGAAATGCACTGAGGAGATTCTCGGGCCATGATAAGAACGCAGGAGGCTCACTGCGTTGAATGACCTACTCCTTTCCCAATGCTTCTATGTAGTCTGTGGATAAGCACTATCAATGCTGTCACAAGCTCTCAAATGTTAGGATGGAGGTCTCTGCAGGGTTAACAGGCCTGTGTTTCCCTTTTCTGATGCAGAAGCTGATGCCGGGTATTCTGACCAGCTTTATCCTTTAAGACTTCGGAGCAGTTTGACACAATTGAGTGTTTTGCTTGGCCATTTCAGAGACCAGTGAAGAGTATATCACATGTCTGTGTGTCTGGAGTCACTTTTAGGCCAGACCAGGAAAATACGGGAGATTCACTTCCTGA
>NW_025125232.1:0-1088 GCF_004010195.1 Chiloscyllium plagiosum | reverse complement strand
AACTACCTGCGAGCTTCGGACAGCACCTACAGTATCAGCAGCCTGCTGACCCTCTCTGGGTCTGACTGGGAATCCAATGCTCGCTTCTCCTGTGCCCTCACCCACGTGACCCTCCCCTCCCCCCTCAGCAAGAGCATCAGGAGATCAGAATGTGTGTAGAGTGTTTGAAACAGTCCACAGAGGAGACACAACATTAAATAGAACAGGGCTGAGCTGGCAGGGCAAAGGTCATTGTCAGCACTGAATTTCAACTCTCATCCTTCTTGGGATTGGCTTGGCGACACTTCTGAAGTTCAAGGGTTAAGGCAGGTCTTTGGGATAATCTAAAACAAGCATTACTCTGTATCAAACCCGATGCCCCCTGTTCTAGGAGTATTTGATTGGACAGTGAAGACTAGTGATACCAAGTAAAACCTCTCGAAGATGCTGAAAACTGTCAGCTGTACAAAACAATGTGAACCTCAGAAGTCTCTGCTTCAGTAAACCAGATCTCCTTCCTGCTCAGCCACCAGTTCGAATTTAAGCTTCTGTCACTGTTTAAAGAGACAGGATTCTTATGTTATTGAGAAAATCTCCACAAATGTTTTCCTCAAGCTCCATTCTGGCTGTGAATTTGTGCAGCTTCCTCTGTCTGGGCTGTTAATTGCAGTCTGTTTTCTGTCAATGTCAATCTGGAAAAAGGAATAAAGATGAAGACGATGAAGACGATTCAGTCTCTGTCTTGTGTGTGCTTTGGGAATGGCCAGAGCTGAAACCTCAGGGAAAGGATGTATGAAGTGTTAACCTCCACCTTCAAGGCCTGGAACAAGAGGGGGGAATTGAGGGGGTAATGAGGTCCCTGGAGCAGGAGGGCAATTCTACAACTGCATCCAGAAGGGGTTCTTTCAGAAGGAATGCAGGGCCCCAAGGAATTCTTTCCCAATAAATGGAGAAAAGAAGGAAGGCAGGAAGGGACACTGGGGAACACAATAATCTAATGGAAATTCCCTCACCCATCCCTTAGGCACAGCAAGATCGCAGTCCAAGAAATTCAACTCAACTGTTTGTGAGCCAGAGCCATTGGGAACCCTATATTCATGAATATGACC
>NW_025125231.1:0-1088 GCF_004010195.1 Chiloscyllium plagiosum | reverse complement strand
CACTGTCTCACTCACTCACTCACTGTCTCCCTCACTCATTGACTGTCTCATTCACTTAGTCACTGTCTCACTCACTCACTCACTGTCTCACCCACTCACTGACTCGCTGTCTCACTGTCTCACTCACTCACTCACTGTATCAGTCTCTCACTGTCTCACTCACTCACTGTCTCACTAACTCTATATCACTTAGTCACTCTCTAAACATCTCATTCACTCACTGTCTCACTCACTCTCTCACTGTCTCAGTCTCTCACTGTCTCACTCACTCACTCACTGTCTCACTCACTGTCTCACTCACTATCTCACTCACTCATGGTGTCACTCACTCACAGTCTAACTCACTCACTAATTTCTCACTCACTCACTGTCGCACTCATTCACTAAACATCTCACTCACTCAGTGTCTCACTCACTCACTAAACATCTCACTCACTCACTGTCTCACTCACTCACTAAACATCTCACTCACTGTCTCACTCACTAACTCACTAAACATCTCACTCACTCACTGTCTCACTCATTCACTCATTAAACATCTCACTCACTCACTGTCTCACTCATTCATTCACTAAACATCTCACTCACTCGCTGTCTCACTCACTAAACATCTCACTCTCTCACTGTGTCACTCACTCACTAAACATCTCACACACTCACTCACTGTCTCACTCACAAACTAAACATCTCACTCACTGTCTCACTCACTCTCTCACTTACTCTCTCACTGTCTGAGTCTCTCACTGTCTCACTCAATCGATGTCTCAGTCATTCACTGTCTCACTCACTCACTAAACATCTCACTCACTCACTAAACATCTTACTCACTGTCTCACTCGCTCACTGTCTCACTCACTCACTCACTGTCTCACTCACTGTCTCACTCACTCACTAAATATCTCACTCACTGTCTCACTCGCTCACTTTCTCACTCACACTGTCTCACTCACTCACTCAATCACTGTCTCACTCACTCTCTCACTGTCTCACTCAATGTCTCACTCACTCACTAAACATCTCACTCACTCACTGCCTCAATCACTCACTCACTGTCTCACTCTCTCACTCACTCACTCACTCAATGTCTC
>NW_025125230.1:0-1088 GCF_004010195.1 Chiloscyllium plagiosum | reverse complement strand
TGTGAGGATGATAGTGTGTCAGTATCAGTGTCTTGGAGTGTGACAGTCTCACTGTGAGGATGATAGTGTGTCAGTATCAGTGTGTGGGAGTGTGAGAGTCTCACTGTGTCGATGATAGTGTGTCAGTATCAGTGTGTGGGAGTGTGAGAGTCTCACAGTGTGGATGATAGTGTGTGACAGTATCAGAGTCTGGGAGTGCTAGAGTGTCACTGTGAGAATGATAGTGTGTCAGTATCAGTGTGTGGGAGTGCGAGAGTCTCACTGTGAGGATGATAGTGTGTCAGTATCAGTATCTGGGAGTGTGAGAGTTTCACTGTGAGGATGATAGTGTGTCAGTATCAGTGTGTGGGAGTGTGACAGTCTCAGTATGAGGACGATAGTGTGCCAGTAACAGTGTCTGGGCGTGTGACAGTCTCACTGTGAGGATGGTAGTGTGTCAGTATCAGTGTGTGGGAGTGTGACAGTCTCACTGTGAAGATGGTAGTGTGTCAGTATCAGTGTCCGGGAGTGTGACAGTCTCACTGTGAGGATGATAGTGTGTTAGTATCAGTGTCTGGGAGTGCTAGAGTCTCACTGTGAGAATGATAGTGTGTCAGTATCAGTGTCTGTGAGCGTGAGAGTCTCACTGTGAAGATGAAAGTGTGTCAGTACCAGTGTCTGGGAGTGTGAGAGTCTCACTGTGAGGATGATAGTTTGTCAGTATCAGTGTGTGGGAGTGTGAGAGTCTCACTGTGAGGATGATAGTGTGTCAGTGTCAGTGAGTGGGAGTGTGAGGGTCTCACTGTGAGGATGATAGTGTGTCAGTATCAGTGTCTGGGAGTGTGAGAGTCTCTCTGTGAGGATGATAGTGTGTCAGTGTCAGTGTGTGGGAGTGTGAGGGTCTCACTGTGAGGATGATAGTGTGTCAGTATCAGTGTGTGGGAGTGTGACAGTCTCAGTATGAGGACGATAGTGTGTCAGTATCAGTGTGTGGGAGTGTGAGAGTCTCTCTGAGAGAAGATGATAGTGTGTCAGTATCAGTGTGTGGGATGTGAGAGTCTCACTGTGAGGATGACAGTGTGTCAGTATCAGTGTGTGGGAGTGTGTCA
>NW_025125229.1:0-1088 GCF_004010195.1 Chiloscyllium plagiosum | reverse complement strand
TTTTCCATAACAGGTTTTACAGAACTGCATTAAGTTGTCACTGTGTCTTTTCCATAGCAGGTTTTACAGAACTGCATTATGTTGTCACAGTGTCTTTTCCATAGCAGCGTTTCCAGAATTGCATTATCTCATCACTGTGTCTGTTCCATAGCAGCGTTTACAGAACTGCATTATGTCGTCACTGTGTCTTTTCCATCGCAACGTTTACAGAACTGCATTATGTCGTCACAGTGTCTTTTCCATAGCAAGTTTTACAGAACTGCATTATGTCGTCACTGTGTCTTTTCTATAGCGGCGTGAACAGAACTGCATTATGTCGTCACTGTGTCTTTTCCATCGCAGGTTTTACAGAGCTGCATTGTGTCGTCACTGTGTCTTTTCCATAGCAGGTTTTACAGAACTGCATTATGTCGTCACAGTGTCTATTCCATAGCAGGTTTTACAGAACTGCATTATGTCGTCACAGTGTCTTTTCCATGGCAGCGTTTCCAGAACTGCATTATGTCGTCACAGTGTCTATTCCATAGCAGGTTTTACAGAGCTGCATTATGTCGTCACAGTGTCTTTTCCATAGCAGGTTTTACAGAACTGCATTATGTCGTCACAGTGTCTTTTCCATAGCAGCGTTTACAGAGCTGCATTATGTCGTCACAGTGTCTTTTCCATAGCAGCTTTTACAGAACTGCATTATGTCGTGAAAGTGTCTTTTCCATAGCAGGTTTTACGAACTGCATTATGTCGTCACAGTGTCTATTCCATAGCAGGTTTTACAGAACTGCATTATGTCGTCACAGTGTCTGTTCCGTAGCAGCGTTTACAGAACTGCATTATGTCGTCACAGTGTCTATTCCATAGCAGGTATTACAGAGCTGCATTATGTCGTCACAGTGTCTTTTCCACAGCAGCGTTTACAGAACTGCATTTTGTCGTCACTGTGTCTTTTCCATAGCAGCTTTTATAGAACTGCATGATATCGTCAGTGTGTCTTTTCCATAGCAGCTTTTACAGAACTGCATTATGTCGTCACTGTGTCTTTTCCAGAGCAGGTTTTACATAACTGCATTATGTCGTCACAGTGTCTTTTCCAC
>NW_025125228.1:0-1088 GCF_004010195.1 Chiloscyllium plagiosum | reverse complement strand
GATTGTCATAGCGATCACATGTTCTACAGGGACCTCTGGAAGGGGCACATATGGGGTTATTGTTATGGGCTGGGTATTACAGAGACACAGTGGGCTCTACATATTGGGAATATTGCAGAATTTGGGATTATAGTCCAGACTGGAGGACAAGGTTATTGACATTGTGCATGTTATCGACAATGGAACATTTTATAGAGATGGAGGTACAACTAGCATTGGAGTAGATTTCAAATATGCGATGGGTTTGTGGGTAGGAGAAAGTTACAGTGATAGGAACTGTTCTGGGATTTAGAAGCATTCAAGACACTGGCGCAGATGAGACGGAATGAAAGATATGTTTCCTTGTTGTATGAAACAATGACATGAATAGAGAGAGTTTTGGAGGGAATAGAGAACAGAAAGACCCAATGTTTCCAATACGACCGTCTGAAGGGAAACATGCTTTCACCTATGTTGTTATGATCCTCAATAAGACAGCAGCGAATGCCTGGATTGATAACTGTGAGCTTCGTACGCTTTTTTAGGAAGGCTCATTACTACAAAGCTGACAGCAGTCCTCTTGCAAAAGGGTGGTGTTTCAGCCTGGGACGTTTATAATGTGTGTTCACCCTTCAGCACTGTATCTGTGCCATGTCTTGTGGGCCGATGCTTCAAGTCCTTTCAAAGCTTTCTGTTTTGTTCATTGTGATTGATCTGACCTCGCTGCCGGATTTATTGAAATTTCGACATTTCCCTGCCTTTGGTCTCTGAGGCTGATAAAATATCTTCAATGAGATGATGAACGGCACAGTACTTTTGTATTATGCTGAGTCCGGAAATTCGTGAGTACCTGCTGGAGACAGAGAAATAAACATGCACAAACTAGACTGATGCAGTAAGCGTTACACAAGTACAATGACTCCGAGTCCCACCGAAATTTGGAAAATGTGTCTTTAACCTTCGCCTGTGCTGCCTCATCTCTCCAAATTGCAAAATTCTATCAGCTCTGGATCTGGAGTAGCTACAAAGGTGCAGTCATCGGCAGCAGTTAGACCTGCACAGTGAGAGATACCACGAGGAGACCAAATGGGTAATATCACCATAGTGCA
>NW_025125227.1:0-1088 GCF_004010195.1 Chiloscyllium plagiosum | reverse complement strand
GAGTTATAAATTTAAATAAAAGGCAAAAAGGTTGTGTGGCAGGGTGTGAAGAAAATATTAAAATCCTGGAGAATATCAAAATAGAGCCAAGAGTAATAAAATTGATTTAGCGGTGATATTCGTAGACCTGGCGAAAGCCTTTGATATCGTAGGACATATAATTAATAAGTGCCCTTAAAAGGCTTCAGCTCCCCCCAGCATTTATTAAATTAATTACAAATTTGTATGAAAACAATTTAACTCCGATTAAAATTTTAAGAGGGGTCAAACAGGGTGATGCATTATCACCAATTCTTTTTAATATAGTTATGGACCCCCTTATAAGCACTATCGAAGAAAGAAAACGAGGATTGTTTTTAGGTCAAGATAAAGAGAGCTACCGTTGTGCAACTCTAGCGTTTGCCGATGATATCGCTTTAATTAGCCAATCTTACGATGGAATGGCATACAATTTAAAAAACTGGGAAACAAAGAATAAAAAAAAAAGGTGCAAGTTTAAAGGGCAGTGCTTGTCAAGAAAAAAAAAAATTAAAAAAGGGAAGTGTCACTGCCCTTTGATGTGAAGGGCAGTGTTTGTCACTGGCCACCCGGGTGTTTTCCTATCTTCCTGGTGGTGGAAATTGAATAAAGATTCGTGCACTTTGTCTTTCACTGTGTCTCAAAAAAAAAATTTAAAAAACTGGTTGAGAAATTTTGTAATAGTACAGGGATGGAGGTCAATATAAGAAAAACAAAAGGTTTATATATAATAACAAAGCAAATTGGAAGTTTAACGAGGGAAATACTGATAAATATTCAGGAGCAAAGATAGACCCATGGATTGGTGTAAGCCAATCGGATTGGGAAAACCAACTAGGCAGATGGATTGAAAATCTTAAAATATCCCTTTTAAAACCTGTTCAGAAATTGGAACTTTTAAAAATCTATTTTATCCCTAGATTATACCTCTGATAAAATTAGATGATATTATTAAACTATCTTAATAAACTGGATAACAATTAAAAATGCAATTAAGGAAATATTACATCTCCCACAATCCATCACAGATGGGCTACTATATACAGAATCCCGGGATGGCGGCCTCGCGT
>NW_025125226.1:0-1088 GCF_004010195.1 Chiloscyllium plagiosum | reverse complement strand
TCACAGTGTGTCTCAGAGAGTGTCAGGGTGAGCAGAGAGTGTCACAGTGTGTTTCAGAGACTGATAGAGAGAGTCACAGTGTTTCTCAGTAAGTGCCAGAGTGTCACAGTATGTCTCAGAGAGTGGCAGGAAGTGTGCAGAGTCTCAGAGAGAGTCAATGTCAGAGAGAGAATCAGAGAGTGGCACAGTATATCGTAGAGTATGACTCAGCGTGCTGCACAGAGTGTCACATTGTGGCACAGTGTGTCTCAGGGAGTGTCACAGTGCCTCAGGGAGAGTCGATCAGAGTCAGGGAGAGTCAGAGAATATCTCACCGTGACTCTATGTCAGAGAGTGTTACAGCGCGTCAGAGATTGCCATAGTATGTCTCAGAGTGCGAGAGGGAGGGTCATAGTTTGTCTCAGAGGGTGTCACAGTGCCTCAGAGAGTCTCAGTGTCAGAGAGAGTCTGAGAGTGTCACAGTGTGATTCAGAGAGTGACAGAGAGAGTCCCAGTATGTCTTAGAGAGTGTCAGATTGTGTCTCAGAGAATATCAGGAAGTGTGCAGTGTGTCTCAGAGAGTGTCACAGTGTGCCAGAGAGCGTCACCGAGTGTCACATTGTGTCTCAGATAGTGTCAGACTGTCAATGTGTCTCTGAGATTGTCAAAGAGAGTCACAGTGTGTCTCAGAGAATGTCACAGTGCCTCGGGAAAAGTCAGTCAGAGTCAGAGTGTGTCAAAATATGCCAGAGTGTATCACACTGTGTTAGAGACTCTCAGTATGTCAGAGAGTATTAGAGTGGATCAGAGAGTGTCACAGAGTATCTGAGAGTGTCAGAGTCTGTCACATTATTTCTGAGAGTATCACCATATGTCTCTGAGAGTGACAGAGAGAGTCAGAGAATGTCACAGTGTGTGTCAGCGAGTGTGAGAGAGTTTCAAAGGGTGTCATAGTCTGCTAGAGAATGTCACCACATGTCTCAGAGAGTGACACAAAGATTAGAGAGTGTCACCGTGTGTTTCAGAGACTGTCAGAGATTGCTATTGAGTGTCTGAGAGTGGCACAGTATGTCTCTGAGAGTGTCACAGTTTGTCTCAGAGAGTGTCAC
>NW_025125225.1:0-1088 GCF_004010195.1 Chiloscyllium plagiosum | reverse complement strand
ACCTTTGACTTCAGTTTTAGAGAATTGTGCACCAGAAACACCAAGTAGCTTTGTTCCAGTACATTCCTTAAATCCAGACTATTCATTATTGATCTCCTACATTGGTTTGACTTAGCCAATTATATGCCCACGTTTTGCAGATCCCCTGATTCCATGTGATCTCAGCTTAGTTAACATCCTACCATGTGGAAACTTATCAAAAGCCTTATAGAAATCATAGAGTCTAATTCTACCACCTGCCCTCATTACCCTTCTTGGTCACTTCATCCAATGTTGCAATGTGTGTCAAACACATTAATCTGGCACCGTAGAGGAATGAATTAGCGGCCATTGCTGAGGACTAATTTTTTATCTTCAGTGGCGGCAGGTCTGGGGTAATAGTGAAGACATGGAAAGGTTGGGAGCTAAGATATGGGGTGGGGCTGGAGCTGGGTGTGTGGGTGATGAAGAGCTTTTGACGTCGATTATCATTCTCAGTCGATGCTGCTTGATTGCTGTTCTTTTCCATCATGACATCATAGACTCTGATTTCCAGGATCTGCAGTCCTCACTTTCTCCAAGAACCTACCTCAGGCAGTTCCCTTAAACCTACCTTCAATCACCTTAATATTGTGGCCCTTCGTGATAGGCATTTCCGCTGTGAGCAAAAAATCTATGGCTAACCTCTCTATCCATGCCTCTCACAATCTTGTGCACATCTCTATCAAGTCACCTTCCATCCTTCTTCGATACAATGAGAACAGCCCTCGCTCCCTCAAACTTTCTTTCATAAGACATGCCCTCCAATCCAGGCAGCATCTTGGTAATCTCTTCTGCACCCTCTCTAAATCTTCGACATCCTTCTTATACTGAGCTGGCCAGAACTGAACACAATATTCCACATCTCGTCTAACAACGGCTTCAGAGAAGTGCAGTATAACCTGTGGCTATTAAACTCAATCCTCCTGCTAATGAAAACCAACACGTCCCATACCTTCTTAGCAAAACTGGCAAGAATGGTGGACACTTTGAGGGATGTATGGACCTTGGAAGGCTCAACAGGATGAAAGTGTGCAGGGCTGATGGTCAGTTTCTTAGCTGCTTCGATG
>NW_025125224.1:0-1088 GCF_004010195.1 Chiloscyllium plagiosum | reverse complement strand
TGTGCTGAGTGTCTGTGTTGAGGGAGTGTGTCCATAGTGTCACTGGGCTGAGGGTCAGGGTTGAGGGTGTGTGTCCATAGTGACACTGGGCTGAGGGTCAGTGTTGAGGGAGTGTGTGTGGAAGTGTCACCGGGCTAATGGTCAGTGTTGAGGGAGTGTGTGCCCACAGTGAAACTGGGCTGAGGGTCAGTGTTGTGGGAATTTGTGTCGGAGTGACACTGGGCTGAGGGTCAGTGTTGAGGGAGTGTGTCCATAGTGTCACTGGGCTGAGGGTTAGTGTTGAGGGAGTGGGTGTGGGAGTGTCACTGGGCTGAGGGTCCGTGTTGAGGGAGTGTTTCCATAGTGACACTGGGCTGATGGTGAGTGTTGAGGGAGTGTGTCCATAGTGACACTGGGCTGAGGGTCAGTGTTGTGGGAATTTGTGTCGGAGTGACACTGGGCTGAGGGTCAGTGTTGAGGGAGTGTGTCCATAGTGTCACTGGGCTGAGGGTTAGTGTTGAGGGAGTGGGTGTGGGAGTGTCACTGGGCTGAGGGTCAGTGTTGAGGGAGTGTGTCCATAGTGACACTGGGCTGATGGTGAGTGTTGAGGGAGTGTGTGTGGGAGTGACACTGGGCTGAGGTTCAGTATTGAGGGAGTGTGTGTGGGAGTGTCACTGGGCTGAGGGACAGTGTTGAGGGAGTGTGTCCATAGTGACACTGGGCTGAGGGACAGTGTTGAGGGAGTGTGTGTCCATAGTGACACTGAGCTGAGGGTCAGTGTTGAGGGAGTGTGTCCATAGTGACACTGGGCTGTTGGGCAGTGTTGAGGGAGTGTGTCCATAGTGACACTGGGCTAAGGTCAGTGTTGAGGGAGTGTGTTCATAGTGACACTGGGCTGAGGGTCAGTGTTGAGGGAGTGTGTGTGGGAGTGTCACCGGGCTGAGGGTCAGTGTTGAGGGAGTGTGTGTCCATAGTGACACTGGGCTGAGGGTCTGTGTTGAGGGAGTGTCTGTCCATAGTGACACTGGGCTGAGGGTCAGTGTTGAGGGAGTGTGTGTGCTGGTGTCACTGGGCTAAGGGTCAGTGTTGAGGGAGTGTGTGTGGGAGTG
>NW_025125223.1:0-1088 GCF_004010195.1 Chiloscyllium plagiosum | reverse complement strand
GAGATCCCCAACTTCTGTCCTGTCAATTTATATGTAGTTAATTCAAAGGACCTCAGACTTCATGTACGAATATTAACTCAAAGTAAGTAAACTGAGTATATTTATTTAGGACATCTCCAATGGCAAACAATTTAAAGGGACACCTTTATTCCAATCATTCAGGCAATCTTGACAGTACGCTGTTAACATGGTCTTCAGCGTCTGATGCTAACTTTCCAAGACTCCCTGGGATTTAAAATGGGACACACTTGATTTGAAGTGCTGTATGCCTAAGCTATCCATGATTTACTTAAACAGCTGAGCGGTAAAATGAGACCCTTGGTCTGACTGAATCTCTCTGGGCAACCCACAGCGAGTAAAGAAAGCTACCAACTCCTTCAGCTGCCTTTTTGTCTTAACACTCCGTAATGGAATTGCCTTCAGAAATCTGGTAGACACATGTATTATGGTCAGCAAATATTGGTTTCCACTTTTATTTTAGTAAGGGGGGCTACACAATTAACCATAACCCATGTGAAAGGTTCTTTGGATACCGGAATTGGCAACAAAGGTGCTGATTTTATTACTGCCTGTGATTGACCTGCCATTTGGCATGCATGACGTACAACAAAAATGAACCATGTCATTGTGCATTCCAGGCCACAACAAATGCTCTTGTACATTAGCCTGAGTCTTCCGTACACCTAGGTGACCGCCTACAGTTAGTTCATGAGCTACCCGTAACACTGTCTGCTAGCAGTAACACAATCTGGTGCACTTCGGCCCATTTCCCTTCTGCACTAACCTGCCGTGGTCTCCATTTTAATCTTAGGATTCTATCTTTACATTAATAACATTTGACAATATGTTCTGACTCCTTTTCTGTGTGTGAATATGGTTGTAATTCCATTAGCCTTTCAGGACAAAACACATCTGCCTGACATACTGCATGTTCAGGCTTTGTTTCCTGCACCGTATCATCAAACAGGGTATCAGTTAACTGGACATTAGCTCCTTTGTCTTTTTCTTTCGTTTTTCCTTCCTGCTGTAACTTATGACAGTTGGATCTTGTTACTACACAGTCTGGAAAAAAATTCTTGGTATTTTTC
>NW_025125222.1:0-1088 GCF_004010195.1 Chiloscyllium plagiosum | reverse complement strand
TAACTCTTTCACCACATTCCACTGCTTGGCCCAGTACATGTGTTACATTATGCTTATTCACACGGGCAACACCTTAGATTC
Source organism: Chiloscyllium plagiosum (assembly GCF_004010195.1). NCBI lineage: Eukaryota > Metazoa > Chordata > Chondrichthyes > Orectolobiformes > Hemiscylliidae > Chiloscyllium > Chiloscyllium plagiosum. The sequence continues at coordinate 1,007 of NW_025125222.1, read as the reverse complement.
ACACATGTATTGGGACATAATTTTAACTCTTTGACCACAGAGGGTCAGTACTGAGGAAGTGCTGCACAATCAGAGGGTCAGTACTGAGGGAGTGCTGCACAGTCAGAGGGTCAGTACTGAGGGAGTGCCGCACTGTCGGATGGTCAGTACTGAGGGAGTGCCGCACTGTCGGATGGTCAATACAGAGGGAGTGGTGCACAGTCAGAGGGTCAGTACTGAGGGAGTGCCGCACTGTCAGAGGGTCAGTACTGAGGGGGTGCCGCACTGTCGGATGGTCAGTGCTGAGGGAGTGCCGCACTGTCAGAGGGTCAGTACTGAGGGAATGCTGCACAGTCAAAGGATCAGTACTGAGGGAGTGCCGCACTGTCAGAGGGTCAGTACTGAGGGAGTGCCGCACTGTCGGATGGTCAGTACATAGGTAGTGCTGCACTGTCAGAGGGTCAGTACTGAGGGAGTGCCGCACTGTCAGAGGGTTAGTCCTGAGGGAGTGCCGCACTGTCAGAGGGTCAGTACTGAGGAAGTGCTGCACAATCAGAGGGTCAGTACTGAGTGAGTGCCGCACTGTCGGATGGTCAGTACTGAGGGAGTGCTGCACTGTCAGAGGGTCAGTACTGAGGGAGTGCCGCACTGTCAGAGGATCATTACTAGGGAGTGCCACACTGTCAGAGGGTCAGTACTGAGGGAATACTGCACTGTCAGAGGGTCAGTACTGAGGGAGTGCTGCACTGTCAGATGGTCAGTACAGAGGGAGTGCCACACTGTCGGAGGGTCAGTACAACGGGAGTGCCACACTGTCAGAGAGTCAGTCGTAAGGGAGTTCAGCACTGGCAGAGGGTCAGTACTGAGGGAGTGCTGCACAGTCAGAGGGTCAGTACTGAGGGAGTGCTGCACTGTCAGAGTGTCAGTACTGAGGCAGTGCTGCACTGCCAGAGGGTCATTACTGACGGTGTGCCGCACTGTCGGAGGGTCAGTAATGAGGGAGTGCCGCACTGTCAGAAAGTGAATAC
>NW_025125221.1:0-1088 GCF_004010195.1 Chiloscyllium plagiosum | reverse complement strand
ATAAGTACTGCTGCTTCTCCTTCTCTTTCCTTCCCCCTGCTTCATTCCCAGTTTGTTAGGAGTAGCGAGGTGAGGCAGGAGACACTGCAGATTTGCCGTGGCATGTTGTGATAACGGCGCAGATACCATGAGGTGACTGCACTCATTATCTGCTCTCACACTTCATTCATTTTACACCAACAGTAAATATATCATTGTGCTCCGATAGATGTAATGCAATTGCATTTTTTTCTGGTCAATTAGGAATTCTATTTCCAATTCGAAAATTTTTGAGTAACAAATGTGTCCATACGTTAGGTAGAAATGACAGATACATTATCAGGAAAATTTGAGCTCCGTTCTACACAGTTCAGCAAGCGGGAAAGAAACCCTCTCAACAGCTCCATTCAGAAACTGTCTCCGAGTGTCAGGGTTTCAAAGAGCAAAAATGGGAAAAGTTGGACATGAACAGAGAGTTGGAGAATGTGAAAGAGGTTCAGCTGGGTACTCAGAGACATTTGAAAAATTGGCGACACAGATGGAGTGGTTCAAGGATTTATGGGTAATGTTTGTTCAGACTAAACTGTGAAGCAGTGATAATGCTGTCGTTTCCACGATGTCAGATATGGTGACAAGAGATGATGAAGAGTTTACATAGCATATTTTAAGTGTTTATGAGTTGGTACCAGATGTATATAGACATCGGTTCAGAAACACAAAGAAGGAAAAAGGTTAGACATAGATTTAGTTAGAAAGATTTAAACATAGAAATTTTGAACGATAGTTGCATGCTTTGAAAAGAGAGAAGACATTTGCGGCTATCAGAGAGATTACTCTGCTGTAGGAGTTTAAAAACTCACTTCCAGAAATGTTAACGATTCACGTGAAGGAAATAGAAAGCTCAGGAAGTGAGAGGTACAGCAGAATTAAAAGATGAGTACGTGTTGCTGCAGCTTCCAGGAGGAATTTCGTCTTGTGAAGGATAGAAATTGGGAGAATGAAATATCCCACACAACCAGAACAATAATGGATAACACTGATAAGATTTTGCCCCAGGTTAAAGAAACGCAAGAGATTGGACAGGAGGTGAAAGGCCTCAGGTGTTTTCA
>NW_025125220.1:0-1088 GCF_004010195.1 Chiloscyllium plagiosum | reverse complement strand
TAGTTAGAACAAGAGGTTTAAAATGAAGACATAATTTTATATTGATGGTTCATTATATTCAAGGGGGGGTTTTGATACTGTCACTTTGGAAAGAGTTTTTTATATCCTGTTTTGTTTTTGAAGAGAGGTCTTGAAGGCAGTGGGGCCGAACTGTCACGGGAAAACGGAATAAGTAAATAACTTCGGAGGCTTATATGTTTTATTAAAACAGTGGTAACAATGGGGCGGCAGTGGCCAGCTCTCACAGACCAGATCTTCTACTTTAGATTATAGCTGCAACGTTCAGAAGCTGCTTGCGGTCCCAGAAGGATTGGAAGCTTCAACACATGATTGCTCTCTCCCATTCTCTCTGAAGTCTCTCTTCCTGTTACTTCCTCCTCGATTGGAGATCTGCCAAATATTTCTTTATTTGGAAATACGTTTTGCCAAATGGAGTGTTTATGGGGTGGTACTTTATTGGACCTGTTAATTAGTAGAAATATTGCATCTATTGTTTGGATAAGTGTTCGAATGCATAAGCTATCCAAAACTATTAATCCCTCTTCACGAGAGTGTCGAAACAGCATATTTTACTTAACGAGTGGTTTAACAGGTCTCAACAAATACTGAAATCCAACCAAAATATGGGAAAGTTAGGGTCTAGCCGATTTTCTTAAAATATTTTGAGGGTGTCTGCTCATATTAATGTCCTTAGGCCCTGTATCTCAGGAGCTTCTGGCTGACTCCTGTTATTGAAAAGTTCGTGGAGGTGCTGGGCATGGTTCGCTTCGGATTGTGCTATGGGCTTCTTCAGATATTCAGGGAGACCTTGGGATTTAACAGCCCAAATCTGGACGGAGCACGGGAACTGGAGTTTCAACATCTGAGTCTGCAACATGAACAATGAGTGGAGCAGAGGCTGCAGAGAGAGCAATCTCTGAAACCATGGAATGAGTGTGGATGAGGAAAAGGATCTGCGTATCCTACATAGGTATTCCAAGAACAGCTTCACAAGCGACACTTCATCCTGGGGCAGTGAGTGAGGGGACCGCGAATGAACTAGGCACTGGTCACAGAGCGGTTTCACCCCCTTCAACACAACCTGCAGC
>NW_025125219.1:0-1088 GCF_004010195.1 Chiloscyllium plagiosum | reverse complement strand
ACAAACACCGAAATTCACAGGCTGACTTTCGTGTAATCTCTGTGTGAGCTCACACATCCCAGGAGAAGGGACATGCGTTGTTTTTAATTGTAAAATATCTGCAAATCTGCAGTAATGTGCAGAGTGAATTCTTTCTGGATTAGATTTGTCTCTTAATTGGATGGTAAATACAAAAACCATAAGTACGACGTGAACCTGGAGCAGTGTTTATTTTTTAGACCAATAAGACGGTGCTACTTCCTGGGTCTGTGGCTTCTGAAGGAGCAAAGATGACCTTTAGTTCAGTGATGTCCACTTCCTGATGGATTCGAAATAAGGGAGAGTTTCCATGTCATTGATGATCATGTCTGTTGGATGTTTGTTTTGTTGCAAACCCTATCAGATCCCATCGATCGGTTGGGACTGCAGTTTGAGGCAATGAGGATTTCACAGGATCTTGGTGTGAGAATCGTAGCAGTTAAAGGATGCGAGACAGAACACGGGTACACTCATGTTTTGATGGGTTAGCGCCACGAAAATTAGGCGAAGGAGGCAGGTAGTGCTGGTCACCTGTGGCTGAACCACGTCAAACAAGTATGCTGTTATGGAAAATGTAGGGGCGACAGACCGTCAATAGAATACAGCACGAATAGCCAGGTTTGGAGTACTGAGAGTAGCTCCTATGTAGTGAGGGGTACGTTCCATTCCAAGCGATTGCTTGTGATAGGCGACTGTCTAGGCAGAGATGCATACAGACTTTTCTGTGGCGAGCAGCAAAAAATCAGAATGGTGTGTAGCTTCCTTCATGCAAGGTTCAAAGGTATCTCTCAAAGGATGCAGAATGTTCTCAAAGAGCGGGAGGACCAGCAGGAAGTCATTGGAACCAACGATATCGGAAGGGAAAATACTGAGTTTCTGAAGGAATAGGAAAAAAGGTTTGGAAGGAAATTCAAAATGATGTTTTATAGGGTTTTCAATGTGAATTACTATCGGTGATACGAACTAGTGAGATACATGCATCAAACAAATGCATGGCTGAGGAGCTGGTGCAATGTAGAATGGTTCACACGTTCTGGATCATTGGAATCTCGTCAGGTTAGAAGTTACCT
>NW_025125218.1:0-1088 GCF_004010195.1 Chiloscyllium plagiosum | reverse complement strand
ATCAGCTTTCATGGTGGAAGGCACGAGTAATACATTCAAGAGTTTGAGGGGCCAGAACTGAGTATGATGGCCCCCACCATGGATAACATGCTAGAAAAAAATGTAATAGTCCGAAGGTGGTTAAATAACCTTGACCAGATGGACTACATCCCAGTATTATAAGGGAGATAGATGAAGAGGGAGTGGAGACACTCGTGGTTATCTTTCAGGAATCACGAGAGTAAGGAACGATCCCACAGCACTGGAAACCCACGAACGTGACACCCCTTTTTAATAAGGGAGTAAGGAAAAAAAACAAAACAAACACCATTTTAACCTCTGTCATGGGTAAGATCCTGGAACCCATTGTGTAGGATGAGATTTCTGAATAGTTGAAAGCGTTTGGTGAAATAGGGCAAAGTCCGAGGACACAGCCTTAAATGAAAGGGAACACTTTTTAGAACAGAAATAAGGAGAAAGTTATTTAACCATAGAATGGTGACGCTTTGAAATTTATTACCCCAGAAGGCTGTGTGGTCAGGTCATTGATAATATTTGACATGGAGATAGATAGTTTTTGATTAACCAGGGGATGAAGTGTGACGGGGAGAAGGTCGGAGAATGGGTTTGAGAAATCTATCAGCGATGATTGAATGACGGAGCAGACCCTTTGGGCTTACTGTCCTAATTTATGCTCCAATGTCTTATAGTCTTCTGGTTCTAAACCTTAAGGAAGTACCTTGCATCTCTGAGAAGATAGATTCATGTTCTTCATGAAGGTCAGAAGCTGTTGGGAATACTTAACTGTTTTAGAATGAAGGTATTGTGGCTGCTGTCAGGGTGGTGGATAATATGACATTCAGTGCAGGATCTCACACCAACTGCACTATATTAATGTGGGGAGAGTTTATTCAAAACTTGGACCTCTCCGTCTCTCTCAATTGGGAGTAGGCGTTGGGGTGGGTGGGCGGAACGTCCGCCCATGCACTTAAACTATCCCGAATCATGCATCCTGAGTGAAATAGCAGTCATGGAAATTATCACCTTCCCATTGTCTGTTTATAATATATGGAGTAATTGTCCATCCCACTCAGGGTTCAATGCAACCA
>NW_025125217.1:0-1088 GCF_004010195.1 Chiloscyllium plagiosum | reverse complement strand
TGCAAGTATTTCTTCATGGGTCCCCACAATTTCCTCTCAAATTTCCCAACACATCCTCAGATACACCTGATCAGGTTCTGGAGATTTATCCACCTTTATGTTTTCTAAGACCTCCAGCGTTTTCTCTTCTGTAATGTGAACGGTTTTCAAACCATCCGTACTTATTTCTCAGAGTTCTCAGAATTCTCTAGCTTCTAGTTCCTCCTTCTTTGGTCTAATTGCACCTTTCATTTTCTTGTTAGCAATGGCTCATTGATAGTTACAGTGGCGATTTTTACCTTAAAAGAATGAATGGTTTTTGAAAACTCTCTAAATGCAAGCCATTGCCTAACTATCACCAAACCTTTTAATGTATTTTTACAATCCATCTCAACCAACATCCTCCTCCAATATTCACAATTGCCTTTACATAGACTTAAAATCCAAGCTTTAGATTAGAACATAGAAGATAAAATGGTACAGCACATTACAGGCCTTTCGGCCCACAATGTTGTGCCAAGCATTTATCTTAATCTAAGATCAACCTAACCTACACCCCTCAATTTACTACCACCCATATGCTTGTCCAGCAGTTGCTTAAATGTCCCTAATGTTTCTGACTCTACCATCACCGTTGGAAGTGCATTCCATGCACGCATCACTCTCTGCGTAAAGAACCTACCTCTGACATCTGACCTATACCTTCCTCCAATCACCTTAAAATTATGCCCCCTCACAATAGCCATTTCTGCCTGGGGGTAGCGGGGGGGCGGTCCCTGGCTATCTGCTCTATCTATGCCTCTCATTACCTTGTACAGTTCTATCAAGTCACCTCTCTACCTCCTCCTCTCCAGTGCGAAACGCCCAAGCCCCACTCGACCTCTCTTCATAAGACAAGCTCTCCAATCCAGGCAGCATTTTGGTAAATCTCCTCTGCACTCTCTCTAAAGTATTGAGATCCTTCCCCTAATGAGGCAACTAGAACTGGATACAATACAGTATTCCAAATGTGGTCTAATCAGGATTTTATAGAGCTGCAGCAAAACCTCGTGGCTCTTAAACTCAATCCCCCTCCTGTTAATGAGAGTCAAAATACCATACGCCTTTTT
>NW_025125216.1:0-1088 GCF_004010195.1 Chiloscyllium plagiosum | reverse complement strand
ATACAGTGTTGGAGAGGGAATAGGGAACAGAAACATCCCAGGCAGCATTACCACCCTCTCATGGGAGGCCTGCTTTCCCCTCAGTTTTTCTGATGCTCCCTAAGAAAGCACAGGCCTGGACTGATAACTGGGAACTGCCGACGCTGTCTCATTACAACAAAACTTGCAGCAGGCGTGGTGATTGAGCCTGGGGTGTGTCTGTACTGTGCTCCCCCTCCAGCACTTTCTCTATGTCATGTCTTGTTAGCTGATGGTTGGATCCCCCTTATTACTTTCTGCTCTGTGCACTGGAATAACCTTACCTGGCAGCAGGGTTTATTGAAGACTCCCGACCTCCCTGACTTTGTCTTTCTGGCTGACCAACCATCGTCCCAACCAGCAGTTGGCAAGTCTATTGAGTCAGGAACTCCATGAGTACCTGTAGAAGACACAGAAATAGGCAGAATGGGAAATTAGACTAATGCTTTGAGGGTGACACATATAGAATGGCACTGAGCCCACAGAGATCTGGAAAATCCCAGTCTCCATTCCTGACCTGTGCTGCCTCATCTCTCTGGAGTGGAGAATTCTGTTGGCTCATGATCTGGAGTAGCTTCTAAAGTGAGAGACGGTGACAGAGGCAGCAATTAGACCCACACAGTGAGGGATACCACATGGAGAGGTACTGAATCACATCACCAAAGTGCCGGGTCAAACAATTGTGCAGGAAGAAAGAGTTTTGATTCATGTTGAACTGGGATATACAAACTGTGAGCAGACGAAGTGATGGCCTAGTGGCAATATTGTGTATCAATTTATCTAGAAACTCAGCAAGTGTTCTCTGGACACAGGTTTAAATCCCACCATTGCAAATGATTGAATGTGAAGTAAATGCTTCAAAAACGATGTAATTAAAAACCTGTAAATGAGTATTAAACAATTGCTGATGTTAAGAAAAACCCATCGGGTGCATTCCTGTCTTTAGTGAAGTAATCTAAGATAGGACTGGGATATCACAGGTATTACAGAAACAACAGCTGAGAGAGGGACAGGACATGCAGCTCAATGTCCCAAGAGACAGATGCTGCAGGAAGGACGGAAGGGGAGCT
>NW_025125215.1:0-1088 GCF_004010195.1 Chiloscyllium plagiosum | reverse complement strand
GGTAATAAATGCTGGGCCCAGCCAGTGACAGGCAAGTCCCATGAGTTAGTAAAAAATAGAATGAAATCTGTCTTTATCCTCCCTGGTTCCAAAGAAAACCTGAAACTGTCCCAAACTGGCCTTGGCATTTTATTTTTCCGATCAGTACACCACTGGGACGTTACTGCAGAAAACACAAACAGTCTCCTTTTTAGCTCATCAAAGTGCTCTATTGTGTTTGTTAGATGTGATCTCTCCTTAATAAATGCATGCCTTCCTAAATGGTGATTCAGTGATTACAAAATATAATGTTTAATGGGAACCACTTAATGCTATCATTGCATATTTTCTTAATTGCCTTCCATTTGCTGGGGACACAGGATTAACGTTTATAGTTCACATGTGCCAGAACACTGTGCCAAACCTCAGAGATACAGATGGATGCAATGCTGAGTCGCTAACCACTTCAAAGATAGGAGCATATGGAAACATCAAAAACAGAAGCAAGATCTGGCCTTTCGGCCCCTCGTCCCTGCTCTACCATTCAATATGATCATGGCTGATCATCCAATTCTGTTCCTGCTTGCTCTCCATATCCTTTGATCCTTTCAACCCGAAGGACAGGGGGCAGATGGAATTTAATTCAGATAAATGGGAGGTGCTGTATGTTGGAAAGGCAAATCTTAACAGGACTTATCTACTTAATGGTAAGGTCCTGAACAAAGAGACCTTGGAGTGCAGGTTCGTAGCTCCTTGAAAGTGTAGTCGCAGTTAGATAGGATAGTGAAGGCGGCGTTTGGTCAGAGTATTGAGTACAGGAGTTGGGAGGTCATGTTGCGGCTGTACAGGACATTGGTTAGGCCACTGTTGGAATATTGCGTGCAATTCTGGTCTCCTTCCTATCGGAAAGATGTTGTGACACTTGAAAGGGTCCAGAAAGGATTTACAAGGATGTTGCCAGGGTTGGAGGATTTGAGCTACAGGGAGAGGCTGAACAGGCTGGGGCTGTTTTCCCTGGAGCGTCGGAGGCTGAGAGATGACTTTATAGAGGTTTATACAATCATGAGAGACATGTACAGGATAAATAGACAAAGTCTTTTCCCTGAGGT
>NW_025125214.1:0-1088 GCF_004010195.1 Chiloscyllium plagiosum | reverse complement strand
CTGATTTATTTTTGCTCCGACCGAAACTCCAACCGTCTGCTTTAATCAAAACCTCTGGGAACAATATTGGACAAATAAACTGACGCAGTCTGTTGCATCCCGAAGTGCAAATGCCACCGCTTACTTAATAAAGAATATCGTGCAATGAAAACGGTTCTGTATTTTGTTTTAAGATCTCCGGGGACTTATCTTTTAACAATTTAATAAGGCAGAGAAAATTTTCAATGCATTCGAAGAAGTAGATCTTTCCTGTCATGACAACGAGAAAAACAAAATCTCCTTCTGCTGGCCAAATTGTGCCAATGTAACACTGTGATATATGGTACTGGTGTACATGAAATTGATGTATTAGTTATAAAAAACTTCACAGTTTACTCATTTTCTTAATTGTGACAAATTGTACGGCATGACTAATTTCAGGTGTCAGCGCTGATCAATGCAATACGAATCTTTTCTCCCATACTTCAGAGTTTAAATGCTTCCAGGGTGTCACAACATAATTTTAACTGGAACGACATCTGTTATTTTTTTCTCTGACGTTTAGGAGAAGAGGCAATCTTGGTGTGCATGTGTACATTTTTGTAAAATTGCAAAACAAAGTTATCTTAAAGATTTTAACAGAGACTATGGATATATTTCCCTCCAGATTTTACACACGGATTAATCATATCCATTTCAAACGGAAATCTTCTTATTGTGAGCTTTTGCAACTGGCAGAAGAGGCGATAACTTGAGAAACAATCTCTGTCATAGGTGGCTACCACAAATATATAAAGAAGTGCTGTGGGCTAGTTTGTCGATCATTGCCTTTTCATGTGCCAGATTTTATGAGCTGCAGATTCATAAGAATGTGTGTTGCTTTAGTGAAGTGTTGAAGTCACTTCGAGTTATTCAGCCGGTCTCACTGTATGTGACATGTCGTAATACTCTTGGTGAGGTATCTGAACGAATCTTTGGACTCACCTGTCAATTTTGTCTGTATCATTGCATAAATATCTGTATTCGTGCATGAATGTAAGAGTTGCAGCATGTATCCGGTGTTTTTTTTTCTCTCTTTGACAGAAAGAGCGGGAGCAGCAGGGGGAAGT
>NW_025125213.1:0-1088 GCF_004010195.1 Chiloscyllium plagiosum | reverse complement strand
GTCGAAGTGTTCCCCCACTTTTACATCAACACTGACACTACCTTATTGCACAAAATGAAGTTTTGTTCCATCTCCACCAGGAGCATCCACTCATTTTTATAGAAACTTTTCTTGAATACATTTAACAAATCCTTCACTATTCTATCCTTTAGCATTCTGGTCGTCCCAATGAATGTATGAAAAAATAGAAGATCCAATTTTTTCAACATTTTTAAGTTTACATATATCTGAGATATTTGTTTCTCAGTTTCTTTCTTACCATAGAAAAGCGTATAATAAAATCTCATCAAAGTGATCTTTCCTTTCTTGCTTTTATTTTATTTTCTGCAAGTATATTTTACCTGTATGGTTTTTCAGAAATCTCTTCGCTAGTGAAAGCAATAGCATATTCCTTAATCTAAAACGCCAAGTCCCACCCAATGTTTCTATTTCTGTTCCTTTTTTCTACACCACACACCAGGAACATTGAATTGCCAATATGAACATCTCTTAGTCAAGTTACTGTATGAGCTATGATATCCCAATGTCATGTTCTTAACCATGCACCGAGTTTGGCAGCTTTGGCTGTAAGAAACTTGCATTGAAATAAATGTGATATAGATTACCAGAATTACTATATCGTCTGACTCTCTCGTCTTTATTTTCAAATTGATGTGTTCTCCTCAAATTCAGAAACATATCAATTCATCCTAACGTTTACAATGCTACATACAACACACCCACTTGCCTTCTCTGTCAATATAAAGTCTACCCACGTCGAGTAAGTAGATCTACCTGTTATTGGCAGCTTTCCAGATTAGATTAGGCCAATCCTTTTTGAACAAGTCTTTTCTATTCCAAAAGACATTCCAATTTCCCTGAAATCCTAAATTCCTAAGCAGTACGCCTGCACGTGACCCATTGACTTTGTCCATAAACTTACTATCCTTCCCTCTCTGAGTTTGGCATTGTGAGTAAACCAGAAACTACCATTTTAAGGTTATTATGAACCTTCCAACCGACCTCTGAGATTCACTCTGCACTGCTTTAAGCGTTTCCCTACAAATTTCATTCCAAACAATATAGAACATTCAACATAGAACATAGAA
>NW_025125212.1:0-1087 GCF_004010195.1 Chiloscyllium plagiosum | reverse complement strand
ATCATCATTCCGAAGTAATTTCCCACAAATGTTAGTGTCATCTGAAAATGTAGCTATAGTATTTTCTATCCCGTCAACCAAATAATAATATCGATCACAAATGGCTGAGGCATGAGAACTGAAATCTATGGCACCCCACAAATTGAATTTTCCAAAAGAAAATGACACATATATTCCATCTGACTGCATTTTGTTGGTTAACCAATTCTCCATCCAACCTAATAAATTACTCCTAAACCGATGCTGTCTGATCTTACCACTCACTCTTTGGAGAAGCGACATATCTGAATCCTTCACGAAGACCAGATATATTTCATCTCCAGGATTCCCACTCTCCACCTTGTTTGTCGCATCTTTAAATAACTCAAGAAAACACTTCAATTATGGTTTATCCTTTGTAAAACCATGTTGAGTCCGATGGATTGTGGTTTAAGTTTGCAAATGTCCTCAACAATAGATTCAAATAATTTGCCTTAAATTACAATACTTTATTGTTACATCTTACTCCCTAATGTATAGAGTTATTATAAGTTCGTCCCTTTCGAAAACCTTTACGTTTTCTTTGAATTCCTGTTTAATGGGCAAAAGGTTTTAAGAGATCTGCTCCAATTGCTGCATAAGAGGTATGTGTGGCTGAATGTACTCATCATCCTGCTGGTGTACAAAATCGATGGGATGCAGTCTTTCTGACGTTCCCATGTTGTCGTCCCAAAGGCCAGAATGACCACCTCCTGTTGATGCGTTAGAGGGGTGGGGGATTATGCAATCTTCCCGTTGCCGATTAACATTTTGAGGGGCTGATGGGTCTTCTCATTTTCCGCCATAATATGTGGAGAGTTGACGGCAATGGTGGTCAGGCTGGGGGTGGTGTGTGGCCCGTAGTGATGGTCAAGCTGGGGGCGGAGTGTGGATGGCGGTGTTGGTTAGGCTGGGCGCGCTGTGTGTACGGCAATGGGGTCAGGCTGGGGGCGGTGTTGCTCAGCGGTGAGGATCAGGCTGCGGTTGGTGTGTGGACTGCGGTAAGGTGCAGGCTGGGGTGGTGTGTGGAAGGCGATAAGGGTCAGGCTTGAGGTTGTTAGTGGAAGGC
>NW_025125211.1:0-1087 GCF_004010195.1 Chiloscyllium plagiosum | reverse complement strand
CTTTCTCTTTTACCACCCTGGGATGCATTCCAGCAGGGAAAGGAGACTTGTCGATCCTTAGCTCCATGAACTTGTCCGACACTAGCGTTTCTGTAATAATGTTTGTTTCCAGGTCCTCACCTACCTTCGTCTCTTTGTCAATCACTGGCATGTTATTACTGCCCTCCACTGTGTAGATCGATACAAAATACATCTTCAATGCCTCGGCCATTTCATCACATCCCATAACTAAATGCCCCTTCTCATCCTCTAAAGGACCAACATCTACCTTAGCTACTCTTTTTACTTAAAATTCTAATAGAAACTTCTGCTATCTATCTTTTAATTCTGTGCTACTGCTTTTCTCTCCTGTTCTTTCTTATGGTTCTTTATATCTTTTTGTGGCTTTCTTTTGACCTTTAAAGTTTTCTCAATCTTCTAGTTTCATGCTGTTTTTGACCACTTTGTAGGCCTCATCTTTCAATGTGATCGCCTGCTTGATTTCCTGAGACACCCAGGGCAAATTACACCCTTTCTTACAGTCCTTTCTTTTTGTGGAACATACTTTTGCTGAGCCCGTGGAAACAGATTTTTGAAAGTCCTCCACTGCTCACCAGTTGTACCAGTTTGATTCCTGTCTACTTTAGCCATTTCCTCCTCATTCATTGTGGTCCCCGCTGTACATGCACAGGAGCCTAGCATTGGATTTTAACTTCACACTTTCCATCTGTATTCGAAATCCAACCATACTGGGATCACTCCTTCCAAGGGGATCCCTAACGATGAGCTCATTCATTATTCCTGCCTCATTACACAAGGCCAGATCGAGGAGAGCTTGCTCCCTCGTTGCTTCCGTTACGTACTGTATAAGGAAACTATTGCGGATGCACTCAACGAATTCCTCCTCAAGGCTACTCTGACCGAGCTGGGCCGACCAATCTAGATGATAGATTGAAATCCCGCATGATAAGAGCCGGCCCATTTTGACCGCCTGTAGTTATTTCTTTGTTTATGGCTCGCCCCCGGGTGATGTTATTATTTGGTGGCCGAGAGACTAGGCCTAGCAGAAAATCGTTTCTTAGAATTTCTAATTTCCACCCAAATGGAT
>NW_025125210.1:0-1087 GCF_004010195.1 Chiloscyllium plagiosum | reverse complement strand
CCACAGTGAGTGAGTGATACGCATACACACACACATAAAGAGCGAGGGGAAGGCACCCTCACACTGCAAGAGGGGCACACACACTCACAGCAAGAGAGAGACACACACACACACACACACACACAGCGAGGGAGGGACACCCACACACACAGAGGGAGGGACACACACACACAGAGAGGGAGAGACACACACACAGCGAGGGAGGGACACACACACACAGCGAGGGAGGGACACGCACAAACAGTGAGGGAGGGACACGCACAAACAGTGAGGGAGGGACACGCACACACACACAGCATGAGGGACACACACAGCAAGAGCGACGCGCACACAGTGAGAGAGGGACACGCACACACACACTCTCACAGCGAGGGAGGGACAAACAGACACACAGTGAGTGAGTGATACGCATACAGAGAGAGGGGAGGACACACACACACTGCAAGAGGGGCACACACACTCACAGCAAGAGGGACACACACACACACACATACACATACACAGCGAGGTTGGGACACACGCACACACAGCGAGGTTGAGACACGCAGACACAGCAAGGGTGGGACATGTGCTCAGAAAGCTAGAGGGGACACACACACACACACACACAGCGAGGGGACAGACACACACACACACAGTGAGGGAGGGAGACACGCAGACATACGCGCGCGCACACACACACACACACACAGTGAGGGAGGGACATGCTCACACACATCGAGGAAGGTATAAACACACACATTGAGGAGAGTTACACACACACACACAGCGAGGGAAGGGGACACACACGCATAAATACAAACAAACAAACATAGAACAAGGGAGGGACACGTGCACACACAGTGATGTGTCTCCTCGGACGTGTAATCGTCCAGATCTCACTCCAGTCTGCTCCCTCACAGGGTCACCGTCTCTGTGACTCCCAGGTATAACTCGGCCTCGATCCTCAGTGCTGATTTATATTCTCCAGGTGTGAGTCAGCCTCATGCTCCTGCTCCAAGTTGCTCCCTCACACGGTCACTCCCTCTGTGACTCAGTGCTGATTTCGATCCTCCTGCTCTGCTTTTTATCCAAATCCATGTCCCAG
>NW_025125209.1:0-1087 GCF_004010195.1 Chiloscyllium plagiosum | reverse complement strand
TGAAAACACGTTTGTTCTGGAAATCGTACCCTGTCCCCGTGTTGAAATGCAAGGCATTTGATAGATATGTTCCAAATTGAAAGGCTTACTAGAAGCAGGAAGCGGTGGAAGGTATACATTCTGTACCAATACCCAATTACACTGAACTCCACACCTTGCCACCACAATGCAGGACATTGTCTCTCGCGACCCCCTGGTCCGGAATTCCTTGCATCCAAGTAACTGCCCATCCAGCACCATTCCATAAAATCACAGAATGTGTGGCTTGACCACCTGGTAGGGCTCCATCTGGAGTATTGCATGCAATTCTGTTCACTGAATTTTGTAAAGATGTGAAAGTTTTGGAAAGGGTTCAAAGGAGATTTACTGGGATGTTCACTGGTGTGGATCGAAGGTCTTACGAGCAAAGTCTGAGGAGCCTGAGGTTGTTTTCGTAAGAGAGAAGAAGGTTGACAGGTGAATCAATCGAGACTTATATGATTATCAAAAGGTTAGATAGACTGGACAGGCAGAGCCTTTTTCCTCAGATGGCGAAGGCCAACACGAGGAGGCATAGCATTAAATTGAATGGCGATTGATTTAGGACATATAACTGTACGGGCGTGGATTAGCCTGCCTGCAACAGTCGTAGACGCGCTGAGTATATGGGCATTTCAATGTGCATTGGACATACATATGAATAATAATGTAACAGTGAAGGTTAAATGGGTATCGCATTTTTATTCAGTGGTCAGTGCAAGATCGAAGGCTGAGGGGCCTGCACAGCACTGTAATGTTCTATCTTCTAAGCAATAACACCTGCTGGGTTATGATATCTCTCCTCACTGTGCAACTTTTCAGAGACCCTTTCAGTGCTTTGTCTGTACTTCATTCAGTCCAGGCAACTGTACTTCCTCCTCAGAATGTTATCTCTACACAATGGGGAGTGAAAAACAGAGTCAGTGAAAAAGCTGAGATCGCCTACGTTCTGTATGGAACAACCAAAGGTTATCCTGACCTTCCAGTCTCCTGTCACTTGAATGTTGCACTGTGTTCCAAAGGCACGAATTCAGAATCCGGTCTGCTGCAGTGATACTTCAAGGCACAG
>NW_025125208.1:0-1087 GCF_004010195.1 Chiloscyllium plagiosum | reverse complement strand
GCTTGCTTAATGATTATAAATCCTATCTCTTATTATCATTTCCAAAATATTTCCGGCACACACATAAGGCCAACTGGTCTGTAATTGCCTGGGCCATTTTTACTGCCCTTCTTGAACAAGGGCAAACATTTGCAATCCTCCAGTCCTCTGGTACTAAACCTGTAGACAATGAAGACTCAAATATCAATGCCAAAGGCTCCAACAACTCCTTCCGAGCGCCCCAGAGAATGTTCGAATAAATCCCATCCGGCTCAGGGGACGTTTCTACTTTCATTCTTTCTCGAATTGATAACACCTCTTCCTTACCAATCTCGATCCTTTCTAGTCAAATATCTCGCATCTCATTCTTCTCTATAATATTCTCCTTTCCCTGAGTGAAAATCAATGAGAAAGGTTCGTTTAGCACCTCTCCGATCTCCACAGAATCCACATTCAACTTTCCACTTCTGTCTTTGACTGGCTCTATTCCTACCCTAGTCATCCTTTTCTTCCAAATGTACCTATACAATGCTTTAGGATTCTCCTTTATTCGACCTGCTAAAGACTACTCATGTCCTCTCTTTGCTCTTCTTAACTCTCTCTTTAATTCCTTCCTAGCTAATCTGTAACGCTCCATCGTCTCATCGTCACATAAGCCTCCTCCTTCTTCTTAACAAGAGATGTAATTTCTGTAGTAAACCACAGTTCCCTTACATTATCACTTCCTCCCTGCCTGATAGAGGCATGATATTCAAGGACACGCGATGTCTGTTCTTTGAATCAGATTCACATTTCGATTATCCCCATTCCCTGCATATTGCTATCCCATTCTATGCATCATAAGTCCGGCCTAATCGCGTTACAAATGTCCTTCCCCCATTGATAAATCTTGCCCTGTGGCGTGTATATATCGCTTTCCATCACAAAGCTAAACGTGTTTATGGAGGTTATATACATAAGAAAATGCAGAGGTACAGAACATGCCAGAATTATGGGGCGGTATGGAGAGGCTGGAGGAGGCGACAGAGATCATGAGATGCTAGTGGTTGGAGGAGGTTTACAAAGGTCTGGACCAGGGAGTGGCTGGACAAGGTTACAGCGACAGGGT
>NW_025125207.1:0-1087 GCF_004010195.1 Chiloscyllium plagiosum | reverse complement strand
CGTACCAGGTAACATCCTAGTAAATCTCCTTGAAACCCTTTCCAAATCTTTCACATCTTTCATCTAATGCGGTGATCTGAACCAGAGGCAACTCTCCAGATGTGGCTGCACCAGAGTTCTGTACAACTGCAGCATTATCTTATGGTTCTGAAACTCCATCCCTGTAACAATAAAAGCTCACATACTGAATGCCTTCTTAACAACCCTATCAACCTGGGTGGCAACTTTCAAGGATCTATGTACATGGACACAATGATCTCTCTGTTTATCTGCACAGCCAAGGTCTGCTTTACGCACATCCACCTATTTGGTCACCTCAACGAAGTCAATAAGGTTTGTGAGACATGACCGACCCTTCACAAAACCGTGCTGACTATCCGTCATCAACTTATTCATCTCCAGATGGTTATAAATGCTAGCTTTTACACACCTTCCCAACACTTTACCCAGAATCAAAGTAAGGCTCACAGGTCTATAATTACCAGGGTTGTCTCTATTCCCTTTCATGGACAAGGGGACAACATTTGTTGTCCTCCAGCCTTCTGGCACTATTCCCGTAGACAATGACGACATAAATATCAAAGGCAAAGACTCGGCAATCACACTCCTGGCTTCCCAGAGAAGCCAAGGATAAATCTCATCTGGCCCAGTGGACTTAGCGATTTTTACACTTTCCAGAAAAGCTAACACCTTCTCTTTCAACAATTCAATCCCATCTAGTTATGGACTCCACTACCCTGGGGTAAAGCCGTTGGCTAATCAACTTACCTGTGCCAGTCATGGTTTTCTAAACCATTACAAGGTCACCCCTCAGCCACCTACACCTAATGGAAATGCGAAAGACAATGATATAAATATGTCTGCTCGTGTCCCTGCCACTACTTTGCCACAATGTTCTGGGATACATTTGTTCAGGATCTAGGGTTTTCTCTACATTTGTGTGCTAAGACTTCCAGCACCACCTCTTCTGTAATGGGGACTCTTTACAAGCCATCACTGTTTCTTCCCTTTGTTTCCTAGTCTTTGTCCGCAGTACGTTCTGACATGAAATTTACATTTAGGCCCTCGCCCATCTCCTGTGTGTCTA
>NW_025125206.1:0-1087 GCF_004010195.1 Chiloscyllium plagiosum | reverse complement strand
ACACAGGGAAACACAGGGAAGCAGCGAGTTTTGAGAAGATTTGTAGCTCAGGTTGAGGTTCTGGATGTGGGTTTGCACGCTGAATTGGAAGGTTCATTTCCAGACGTTTCGTTACTCTACTAGGTAACATCTTCAGTGGACCTCATGTGAAGCAATGCGGAAAATTCCTGCTTTCTATTTATACGCTTGGGTTTCTTTGGGTTGGTGATGTGATGTCATTTCCTGTGGTGAAGTCATTTCCTGTGGTGAAGTCACTTCCGGTTCCTTTTCTCAGGGGGTGGTAGATGGGGTCTAACTCGATGTGTTACCACCCCCTGAGAAAAGGAACCGGAAGTGGCTTCATCACAGGAAATAACATCACCACAGGAAATGACATCACCAACCCAAAGAAACCTAAACGTATAAATAGAAAGCAGGAATTTTCCGCATTGCTTCGCGTGAGGTCCACTGAAGATGTTACCTAGTAGAGTAACGAAACGTCTGGAAATGAACCTTCCAGCTCAGTGAGCAAACCTACATCCAACACAGGGAAACACGGAAAGACAGAGAAATACAGGGAAACACAGGCAGAAACACAGGAAAATGCAGGGAAGCATTCTCACGTGGGTGTGAGAGAGTGTACAAGTCTGTATGTGTTTGAGCGTGTGTGTGTATGTGTGTGAGTGGGTGTGAGAAAGTGTACATGTGTGTTTGTGTATGTGTGTGTATGTGTGTATGTGTGTGTGTATGAGTGAGTTTCACATACAGATTCACAGGGAAACACAACCAGAAACACCGGTGTCAATGTGCAGGAGATGATAACATAGCAGGAAGACACTGAGGTATGAAATTGACAGGCTCCCAAAGTTATATAAACTGTCAAGGCTGGTGCCAGCCTTAGGAAGAGGTCTAACATTAAAGAAGCAGCTCAATGAGATTGCTGCTATTAACATTGTTACTGAGAGAGAAGCTTCGGAAGCTACCTAGAGACAATTCGGTCAATTCAGTGAGGATAATGATCTGTGAGGCGCCAGTGTGGTATGGATATTGTTAGGTCGCAAGTTGTGTGGAGAGAGAGTTTCATCAGCTTCCACACATTCACGTACAC
>NW_025125205.1:0-1087 GCF_004010195.1 Chiloscyllium plagiosum | reverse complement strand
CCCGAGGAGAATAAAACATAACAAAGTTTCACATAGGAATGAATCCGAATTAATTATATTCCTTTGCACCACGGCAGCAGATATGAGCGTGCAAATTCCAAGACAGTTTTGCTGATGAGAATATCAAACACGGATGCTCTGTTCACGTCAACCCAAAAGGCTAACGTCTGTAAAAATGGAACAAAGATGTTTCTGCCTCGTTTTGAACCGGAGATGCCCCGTATCTGACGCGAATTTCGGCAGCGAAACATTTCTCTGGGGCACTGAGGCGAAATGGAGCTCGGACCTTCCCTCTTACGCAGGATAGCCACCAGTACTGCAGACATCAGTGCATATTCAGGATCGCTGCAGAGACTAATTTGAAAAAAAGGAATTCATGCAGCAATTATTTGCAATTGTGTTCCTTTTCACTATTAAAGTAATGATGGGGGACTAAATTCAATTCGAGGTTTGCTAAAGAGACTGCAATAAATCCCCATCCACCACAATCCGGAAGCCTGTCGCCCATAAGGAAGGAACAACAATGTTTCTGCCCGTCTCTGAACACGGGAACTTTCGCAGAAGCTGATACTTCTTCTCTACAGAAAGAACCAGGGCTGGCCGACTGCTCTTTTAAAAATAGTTCCCGTCCGTGGTGGAAACATCCGTGTATATTCAGAACAATGAAGAATAGATGAGGAAGAAAATCGTCCACAACAATTAATTGGACTTGTATCCCCTTTCACCACAGCGGCAGAAATGGGCTGGGACAATAAAAAGGAAAGTGTACTTGCAAGACCAGCAAGCAATAAGATCGACCCATGTTCAGAAACAAGCCTATCGTTCTTTGCGCAGGACAATTGGAAGCAGGGATACTTCATGTTGGAGGTGAACGTGATAACAGCTCCCCCACAGAAACACAGCAGGGCCAGTGACTTGACTCCACCCCTCCCACCCCAACACAAGTGGTGATTGCCTTGCTCACGGGAGATCGTGTTTGCCGTACTCGCATCATACCAAATTTGGTCACACACAGAAACATTGCAACTAGCTGCCAATATACACGGAGGGGGCTGGGTTCAGACCCACGTTGGAAAACGTACTGGAT
>NW_025125204.1:0-1087 GCF_004010195.1 Chiloscyllium plagiosum | reverse complement strand
GGAGACTCTAAATGTTATGGTTATATGTTTTTATTTAACCAGCCAGCCCAGAGTCAGTGCCCTACAATAAGCAGCCTCTAAATCTCCTAGTTATGTATATTTATTTAGTCAGCCAGCGCAGTCAGTGACCCAAAATGAGGAGACTCAATCTTCTGGTTATATATATTTAACCAGCCAACACAGTCAGTTGCCTAACCCGAGGAGACACTAAATCTCCTGATAATATATATTTATTTAACCAGGCAGCATTGAGTCAGTGCCATAAACTGAGGAGACACTAAATCTCCTGATTATATATTTATTTAACCATGCAGCATAGAGTCAGTGCCGTCAACTGAGGAGACTCTGAATCTTCTGGTTGTATATATTTAAACAGACATAGTCTGAGCCCTAAACTGAGGAAACTCTAAATCATCTAGTTATATAAATGTATTTAACCCGCCAGCCCACAGTCAGTGTCCTAAGCTGTGGAGACTCTAAATCTCCTGGTTATATATATTTAAATGGACAGCGCAGAGTCCGTGTCCTTAAATGAGGAGAACTAAATCTCTTGGTTTTATATATTTATTTAACCAACCAGCACAGAGTCAGTGTCCTATAGTGTGCAGAATCTAAATCTCGTGGTTGTATATATTTATTTAAACAGACAACATAGAGTCAGTAACCTTAAACTCAGGAGACTCTGAATCTCCTGGTTTTATATATATGTGTATTTATCTCTACAGCACAGAGTCTGAGCCCGAAACTGAGGAAACTGTAAATCTCCTAGTTATATTAATTTATTTAACCGGCCAGCCCACAGTCAGTGGCATAATCTGCGGAGTCTTTAAATATCCAGGTTATATATATTTAATCAGACAACTCCGAATCAGTGCCCTTAACTGAGGAGTCTCTAAATCTCCTGGTTACATATAATGACCCAGCACAGAGTCAGTGCCCTAAAATGAGCAGACTATAAATGCCCTGATTACATATATTTATTCAACTCACCAGCAGAAATTCAGTGCCCGAAACTTAGAAGACTTTAAATCTCCTGGTTATATATATTAAACAGGCCAACACACTGTCAGTGCCCTAAACTAGAGAC
>NW_025125203.1:0-1087 GCF_004010195.1 Chiloscyllium plagiosum | reverse complement strand
GGGAGTGGGTACTGTCAGAGGGTCAGTGCTGAGGGAGCGCCTCACTCTCAAAGGGTCAGTGCTGAGGGAGTGGCCACTGTCAGCGGTTCAGTGCTGAGGGAGTGGGCACTGTCGGAGGGTCAGTGCTGAGGGTGTGGGCACTGTTGGAGGGTCAGTGCGGAGGGATTGGGCACTGTCGAAGGGTCAGTGCTGAGGGAGAGGGCACTGTCAAAGGGTCAGTGCTGAGGGAGTGCCGCACTGTCGGAGGGTCAGTGCTGAGGGAGTGGGCACTGTTAAAGGATCAGTGCTGAGGGAGTGGGCACTGTCAAAGGGTCAGTGCTGAGGGAGTGGGCACTATCAGAGGATCAGTGCTGAGGGAGTGCCGCACTGTCAAAGGGTCAGTGCTGAGGGAGTGGGCACTGTCAAGGGTCAGATCTGAGGGAGTGCCGCACTGTCAGAGGGTCAGTGCTGAGGGAGCGCCTCATTGTCGGAGGGTCAGTGCTGAGGGAGTGCCGCACTGTCGGAGGTTCAGTGCTGTGGGAGTGGGTACTGTCGGAGGGTCAGTACTGAGGGAGTGGGCACTGTCAGCGGGTCAGTGCTGAGGGAGTGGGCACTGTCGGAGGGTCAGTGCTGAGGAAGTGGGCACTGTCGGAGGGTCAGTGCTGATGGAGTGGGCACAGTCAAAGGGTCAGTGCTGAGGGAGTGCCGCACTGTCAAAGGATCAGTGCTGAGGGAGTGGGTACTGTCGGAGGGTCAGTGCTGAGGGAGTGGGCACTGTCAGAGGGTCAGTGCTGAGGGAGTGGGCACTGTCAAAATGTCAGTGCTGAGGGAGTGGGCACTGTCGAGGGTCAGTGCTGAGGGAGTGCCGCACTGTCAGAGGGTCAATGCTGAGGGAGTGGGCACTGTCAAAGTGTCAGTGCTGAGGGAGTGGGCACTGTCGGACGGTCAGTGCTGAGGGAGTGCCGCACTGTCAGAGAGTCAGTGCTGAGGGAGCACCTCACTGTCGGAGTGTCAGTGCTGAGGGAGTGGGTACTGTCGGACGATCAGTGCTGAGGGAGTGGGCACTGTCAGCGGTTCAGTGCTGAGGGAGTGCCGCACTGTCGGAGGG
>NW_025125202.1:0-1087 GCF_004010195.1 Chiloscyllium plagiosum | reverse complement strand
GTTGGGCTGGTTGGTCCGGGTGTCCCAGAGGTGATCTCTGAAATGCTCCGCAAGTAGCCGGCCTGTCTCCCCAATATAGAGGAGACAACATCGGGTGCAAAGGATGCAATAGATGATATGTGTGGAGGTGCAGGTGAATCTGTGGCAGATATGGAAGTTTCCTTTGGGGCCTTGGAGGGAGGTGAGGGGGGAGGTGTGGGCGCAAGTCTTGCACCTCCTGCGGTTGCAGGGGAAGGTGCCGGGAGTGGAGGTTGGGTTGGTGGGGGGTGTGGATCTGACGAGGGAGTCACGGAGGGAGTGGTCTTTACGGAATGCTGATAGGGGAGGGGAGCGAAATATATCCTTGGTGGTGGGGTCCGTTTGGAGGTAGCGGAAATTTCCGCAGCTGCCTGACCTGCTGCGCTTTTCCAGAAACACATTTCCAACCACATTTGCTATCCTCCAGTCTTCTAGCACTATTTCTGTAGACAACGAGCACATAAAAACCAAGGCCAATGACTCTGCAATCTCCTTCCTTGCTACCTAGAGAATCCTAGAATGAATGCCATCAGGCACAGGGACTTATCTTTGTTCACCCTTTCCAGAATTTCCAACACCTCTTCCCTACATACCTCAAAGCCGTCCATTCTACTTAATTGTGAGTCAGTATTCACATCGGCAACAATGTCCGTTTCCTGAGTTAATCCTGACGAAACGTATTCATTCAGTGTCTCCCCAATCTCTTCAGCCTCCACATGCAACCTTCCACTACTATCCTTGACTGGACCTATTCCTACCCTAGTCATTCTTTTATTCCTGACATACCGATAGAAAGCCTTTGGGTTTTCCCTCATCCTACCAACTAAGGACTTTCATGCCCCCTCCTTGCTGCTCTTCGCTCTCTCTCTCTTCAGATCCTTCCTGGCTACCTTATAACTCTCAATCGCCCCAATTGAACCTTCACACCTCATCTTTACTTAGACCGTCCTCTTCTCTTTAACAAGGGATTCCAATTCCTTATTAAACCTTATTAAACATGATGCCATGTTCCCTCACACGACCCTTTCCTCCCTCTCTGACAGGTACATACTTATCAAGGACACTCAAT
>NW_025125201.1:0-1087 GCF_004010195.1 Chiloscyllium plagiosum | reverse complement strand
ATAGGAGAAATGTTGCAAAGGATTAGTGGTGGACATTCAATAGCGTATACCAAGAAATGGGGGAGTTGGTGCAGTTCACCACTAAAGGGAAGCTATGTGTAGGATCGGTAATTTGGAGATTTGATGCAGGGATCGCAAGATCAGAGAATTCTGGCAGCGGACGACTAAATGGGAGAATTGTTGCAGGGAAAGACTGAATGGAAGACCTGGTGCACAGTGGAGCTCATTTACCATGGAAGACATGGTAAATGGGAGAATTAGAGTAGCGCACCCTTAAATGGTAGAATCTGCTAAGGCATCAGTCAATGGAAGAATTAGTACAGGGACATGCGTAAATGGGAGATTTGGTGGAAACAATAATTGGGAGATCTGCTGCACAGTGCCGTTACATTAGAAAACTGGTGGGAGTGCCAATATATTGGAAAATTGGAGCAGAGCCTGTCTAAATTGGGGAATAGGGGCCAGGGAATCAATAAAAAGAAAAAAAAATGTCGCAAGCATCGGTAAATTGGAGATTCAGTTCAGTGCATCACTAAAGGGAAAAAAATCCGCAAGGCATCCTAACGTTGAAGATGTGTATCAGGGAACAACTAAATGGAAGAAATTGATGCAGGGCAACATTAATTGGAGAATTCATGCAGGGGTGCCAAGAAATTCTAAGTGGGAGGATTGGGGCAGGGTAAGCTCACTGGGTGAGTTGGTGAAATTCCCGAATTAGTGCAGGATTGGGAAATGGGTGAATTGGTGCAGGGAAGCGGAGCACTAATTACAGCCTTCGAGATGTACAGCACGGAAACAGACCCTTCAGTCCAACTTGTCCACGCCAAAATTTAAGAATTCTGGCAGTTCTCCACTAAATTGGAGAATCATTGCAAGAAACTACGAAATGGAAAAATTGGGAAAGGGCTTATCGAAATGTGGGAATTTTAGGGCAGCAGGGCATCAGATAATGGGTGAATTAGTGCAGTTCAGCACTAAATGGGTGCGTTATGCTGTGTTGCACTAAATGGGAGTATTGGGGCAGGACATTACCTTTTTGGAGATATAGATTAGCCCATCATTAATTTGGGCGAGGGCATCAGTCAGT
>NW_025125200.1:0-1087 GCF_004010195.1 Chiloscyllium plagiosum | reverse complement strand
CAGTATATACATTTGATGAGAGGAGTGCCTGAGTCTTTTTCATTTTATTCCAGAAACAGGCTAAACAAATGAAGTGGCCACTCACGATACGGGTTTTACTAAAGCAAAGACATTTGGTAAGCAGAGCCACTAGCGTATCAGCATCATTGCCAAAAGAGGGAGTTGGGGAGGTGACGAAGTGAAGGAAGCAATGCTTAAGTGCATATGATATTCTACCCGAAGATCACAGACAATTTAAGAATGGACGCTGTACGAACCTATATTGAATTTGAAAGGATAAAACTTAGCTACTGACATTAATTTCAATTCATGCGAGATTGAAATAATGTTCAAGAGAAATCCTCAGCTGGTAAGGGAAAACTAGATGCTATTGAAGTTAATAAAGATAGATTACCACAGGGTAAAACGGAAACCCATGAAGGGGGAAGATAACTTAAAAGGCTGAAGTTTTTCACTGCAATAAAATAGGCCGCATGAGTTCACAGTGTTAGTGGTTCAGGAAAAGCACTGGGAAGAAGATATCGGGAAACAGCATAAACCAGGGAATTTTGTTAAAATTGCAAACTTAATCACAATGGATGCGAAAATGATGCACCAGAATGTACTTCACAGATGGATTTTAATTGAGAAGCAAGTGGTACTTCTTCATCAACATTTTACTCGCGAAAATTTGATTCCTTCGCATAGACTGGGAAAAATACCTAAAGATTTATTATTCAGAGATACGGGATCAGATCACTCTGAAATGTTGACGGATAAAGAGATATGCAACGCGGAAATAATATTAGTGGAAAACGTGCTAGCACGTGGAATTCCAGTGATCCGTGAAATGCTTGGAGTATGAAAGGAAAAGTGGAGAAGTATTGATAGGAATACTGGAGAAATTGTAGGCACCTGGTGTACAATTGGTGCTTCATAACAATATACCTGGGCCACAGGCAGGTTTGCTGCCTACTGTGGTCAAGCAGAATTCTGTAATACTGCGGTATTACAGAAGGTCAACCATGTAATTTTTCCGAACTATGTGATAACAAGGTCAAAATATCATCAGTGAAAAAAAAAGGATAAGAAATCAAACAATGAAGAT
>NW_025125199.1:0-1087 GCF_004010195.1 Chiloscyllium plagiosum | reverse complement strand
TATTCTAGATCCTAAATTTTGATTATTTTTGTTTTAAAAACAGGTATGCACCGTTATATTCCATTTTTCCACCATGAAGCATGATGCAGTTTGTTGAGTAAAGTGAATGGAACTTGCCCTAGGGCCTTGGATGGGGCAGAAATTACAAGGAAAATTCAGGAAGCTTTCTTGACACAGGATGCATTTGCTGCAACAGTTATACTGGGTTGCGATTTGGGGATTAAGCCCGATTACGTCAGTGAAAGTGCAACAGGGAAGAATTTAGGGAGTAGTGACCATGATGCCGTGAGTTTTAAGGTTCTCTGAGAAAGGGATATTTGCAGTCTTTGAGTGAAGGCGTTAAATTGAAGGCAGGCAAACTACAACAGTATACGCAAGAGGTGGACAATTTTGATTGGAGGCGTCTGTTTGAAGGTAAATTTATACTGGACATGTGGGAGAGTTTCAATGGTCAGTTAGAAGACTTCAGCAGAGGCGCACTCCTTCGTACATCGGAAAAGATGAAAGCCGAAGGGCAGGCCTCCAAGACGACTATACAGATCTTAGAGCAGTTTGAGATGATTTGTTGATTGCCAGTGAAACTGACACCCAAAATTTGGAGGCGGTCCGCACCTTGCTGGACACCCTTGTGGCAGCCGGTTTTAAAGTAAAACAGGATAAGTGCCAGATAGCCCGAAAATCAGTATCCTTTATGGGACGGATAGTGGGAAAAGGGGGCACCACACTTTCAAGAGCGCACAGGGAAGCGATCCTCTCCTATGGCACCCCTATAACGGTACAGGTCATGATGGCCTTCCTGGGGTTATGTGGGTATTCTCGCACCTACGTCCCTGACTTTGTGACTATGACATCCCCACTCAGGGAAATGATCACGGAGGTTGGAGCAAAGAGGCTCAAGAGTCAGTTGCAATGGAACGCGGAGAGAGAGAAATCATTCAAGGAGGTGAAGCAAGCTTTGGGAGCAGCGGCCACGCTAGCGCACCCAGACTATAAGAAAGGTTTCCACCTGGATGTGGCAGAGACTGGGGGGATAGTAGGGTGGAGACTGGGGGGAGACTGGGCGGCACGGTGGCACAGTGGTTAGCAC
>NW_025125198.1:0-1087 GCF_004010195.1 Chiloscyllium plagiosum | reverse complement strand
GAGAGAGGGGACTGAGAGACACCAGTCAGTGTATAGATATCACCCTGAGCAAGAGAGGGGACTGACAGACACCAGTCAGTGTGCAGATATCTCCCTGAGAGGGAGGGCCTGAGAGACACCAGTCAGTGTATAGATATCTCCCTGAGCAAGAGAGGGGACTGACAGACACCAGTCAGTGTACAGATATCTCCCTGAGAGAGAGGGGGGACTGGGAGACACTAGTCAGTGCACAGATATCTCCCTGACAGAGAGAGAGAGAGGAGACTGAGAGACACCAGTCAGTGTACAGATATGTCCCTGAAAGAGAGGATGGCCTGAGAGACACCAGTCAGTGTACAGATATCTCCCTGAGAGAGAGAGAGAGAGAGAGAAAGAGGGGACTGAGAGAGACCGGTCAGTGTACAGATATCTCCCTGAGAGAGAGAGAGGGGACTGAGAGAGACCAGTCAGTGTACACATATCTCCCTGAGAGAGATAGGGGGCAACGGAGAGACACCAGTCAGTGTACAGATATCTCCCTGTGAGAGAGGGGACTGAGAGACACCAGTCAGTGTACAGATATCTCCCTGTGAGAGAGGGGGGACTGAGAGACACCAGTCACTGTACAGATATCTCGTTGAGAGAGAGAGAGGGGACTAAGAGACTCCAGTCACTGTACAGATATCTCCCTGAGAGAGAGAGAGAGGGGAGTGAGAGAGACCAGTCAGTGTACAGATATCTCCCTGAGAGAGATTGGGGGGACGGAGAGATTCCAGTCAGTGTACAGATATCTCCCTGAGGGAGAGGGGGGACTGGGAGACACTAGTCAGTGTTCAGATATCTCCCTGAGAGAGAGAGAGAGAGATAGAGGGGACTGAGAGACACCAGTCTGTGCACAGATATGTCCCTGAGAGAGAGGGGGGCCTGAGAGACACCAGTTAGTGTACAGATATCTCCCTGAGAAAGAGAGGGGACTGAGAGAGGGGTCTGACAGACACCAGTCAGTGTACAGATATCTCCCTGAGAGATAGAGGCGACTGAGAGTTCACAGTCAGTGTACAGATATCACCCTGAGACAGAGAGAGAGAGGGGACTGCGAGACACAAGT
>NW_025125197.1:0-1087 GCF_004010195.1 Chiloscyllium plagiosum | reverse complement strand
GAATCACAATCAGTGACAGGAATTGAATCTTAGTCACTGACAGGGATTGAAACTCAGTCAGTGACAAATATTGGATCCCAGTCAGTGACAGGGATTGAATCTCAGTCAGTGACAGGAATTGAATCTCAGTCAGTGACAGGGAGTGAGCCTCAGTCGGTGACAGGGATAGAACCTCAATCTGTGACAGGAATTGAACCACAGTCAGTGACAGAGAATGAATCTCAGTCAGTGACAGGGATTGAATCTCAGTCAGTGTCAGGGATTGAATCTCAGTCTGTGACAGGGAATGAACCTCAGTCAGTGTCAGGCATTGAGCCTCAATCAGTAACAGGGATTGAATCTCAGTCAGTGACAGGGATTGAATCTCAATCAGTGACAGGAATTGAATCTTAGTCAGAGGCAGGGATTGAACCTCAGTCAGTGACAAATATTGGATCTCAGTCAGTGACAGGGATTGAATCTCATTCAGTGACAGGGATTCAATCTCAGTCAGTGACAGGGATTGAATCTCGATCAGTGACAGGGATTGAATCACAATCAGTGACAGAAATTGAGCCTCAGTCAGTGACAGGGATTGAATCTCAGTCAGTGACAGGAATTGAATCTCAGTCAGTGACAGGGAGTGAGCCTCAGTCAGTGACAGGGATTGAATCTCAGTCAGTGACAGGGAGTGAGCCTCAGTCTGAGACAGGGATTGAATCTCGATCAGTGACATGGATTCAAAGTGAGTCATTGTCAGGGATTGAATCTCAATCAGTGACAGCGATTGAATCTTGGTCAGTGACAGGGATTGAATCTCAATCAGTGGCAGGGATTGAACCTCAGTCAGTGAGAGGGATTGAATGTCAATCAGTGACTGGGATTGAACCTCAGTCAGTGACAGGGATTGAATCTCAATCAGTGACAAGGATTGAATCTTGATCAGTGACAGGGATTGAATCTCAATCAGTGGCAGGGATTGACCCTCAGCCAGTGACAGGGATTGAACCTCGATCAGTGACAGGGATTGAATCTCGATCAGTGGCAGGAATTGATACTCTGTCAGTGACAGGGTTTGAATCTTCGTCTGTGACAGGGTTTGAACCTC
>NW_025125196.1:0-1087 GCF_004010195.1 Chiloscyllium plagiosum | reverse complement strand
AGTGTGTCCTTACAGTCAGTGTCATGGTGAAACTATCTGGGAATAGTGTTCTTACAGTCAGTGCCCTGTTAAAGCCGTCTGGGAAGTCTGTCCTCACAGTAAGTGTTATGGTGAAACAGTCTGGGAAGTGTGTCCTTACAGTCAGTGTCGGGGTGAAACAATCTGCGAAGTGTGTCCTTACAGACAGTGTACGGTTAAACAGTCTGGGAAGAGTGTCCTTACTGTCAGTGCCATGGGGAAACAGTCTGGAAAATGGGTCCTTTCTTTCAGTGTCATGTGTGAAACAATCTGAGAAGTGTGTCCTTACAGTCAGTGTTATGGTGAATCAGTCTGGGAAGTGTGTTCTTACAGTCAGTGCCATGGTGAAACAATCTGGGAAGAGTGTCCTTACAGTCAGTGTCATGGTGAATCAGTCTGGGAGGATTGTTCTTACAGTAGGTGTTATGGTGAAACTGTCTGGGAAGTATGTCCTGACAGTCAGTGTCATTGTGAAACAATCTGGGAAGGGTGTCCTTACAGTCAGAGTTATGGTGAAACAGCCTGAGAAATGTGTCCTTACAGTTAGTGTCAGGGTGAAACAATCTGGGAAGAGTGTCCTTAGAGTCAGTGTCATGGTGAAACAGTCTAGGAAATGTATGCTTACAGTCAGTGTCATGATGAAACAATCTTGGAGGAGTGCCCGTAAAGTCAGTGTCATTGTGAAACAATCTGGGAAGAGAGTGCATACAGTCAGTGTCATGGTGGAACAGTCTGGGAAGTGAGTCCTTACAGTCAGTGTCATGGGGAAACTGTCTGGGAATTGTGTCCTGATACTCAGTGTCGGGGTGAAGCAATCTGTGAAGTGTGTCCTTACATTCAGCGTCATGGTGAAACAGTCTGAGAAGTGTGTCCTCACAGTAAGTGTTATGGTGAAACAAGCAGGGAAGAGTGTCCTTTCATTCAGTGTCATGGTGGAACAGTCTGGGAAGACTGTCCTTACTGTCAGTGCCATGGTGAAACAGTCTGGGAAATGTGTCCTTTCTTTCAGTGTCATGGTGAAACAATTTGGGAAGAATGTCCTTACAGTCAGTGTTATGGTGAAACAGTC
>NW_025125195.1:0-1087 GCF_004010195.1 Chiloscyllium plagiosum | reverse complement strand
GGAGTATTAATATGCAGAGGTTGCACAGATCACAGTGCAGGTAGTTAAAGTAGTAATAAAGGCTAAGGCATGGTTGCCTCCATTGGAAGCGGCACGGACTATAAGGATAAGTGAGTTATGCTGCAGCTTTATTGAACTTTAGTTCGGTTACATTTGGAATATTGCATACAGTTCTGGTCCTCTCACTACGAGAAGAATATGGATGGTTTGGAGATGATACAGAAAAGTTGTACCAGGATGTTGCCTGATATGGGGGATTTTAGCTATGAAGAAAGGTTGGATAGACTGGATTTGTTTTCACTGCAATGCAGGAGATTGAGCGGTGACCTAATAGAAGTTTATAAGATTGTGAATGGCATGATTAAAGTGGAAAGTATAAGGCTTTTTCCCAGGGTGGAGAGGTCAATAAACAAGTTAAATGTACAAGGGGGGATGTTTAAAAAAGATGTGTGAGGCAAGTTTTTCACACAATGAGTGCTGAGAACATATTGCCAGAGGAGGTGGTGGAAGCAGACACAATAGTAACATTCAAGAAGCACCTGGACAAATACATGAATAGGAAGGAAATAGATGGATAAGGATGCTGTAAGTGACGCCCGTTTTAGTATAGAAGGGCAAAATATGGCAACATAGACTTGGAGAGCTGAAGGGCCTGCTCCTGTGTTGTATTGTTCTTTATTCAAAGATGAGGTAATGGGGAAAGGACATAGGAAAGTATTCGGTCATATCCTGCACCTTTCTACCATCAGAGCTATTTTTGCAGCAGCAGACATGATATCAAATTAAACATCTGCCCAAAGACCGACTCAATAATTGGTCAATTAAGGGGTGTGGAAGGGGAGGGGTTTGGAAAGGATTCTGTGGGGCGAGATGATCCAATTAAATCTGGCAGTCTTAACATCAGGATCTGGGATTAGGCGCCAGCTATGCATAACTCATGTGATCATCATCACAGGTGCTGCCATCAATGCATCCTCATGCACTAGGAATACAGGCACAAATAGCCATCCTAAGTGGAGTGTGGCTGGACTACCAACCCTCTGATTTGACCAGACATTCTTTTCCTTTCTTTATGCGTTCACAGAAT
>NW_025125194.1:0-1087 GCF_004010195.1 Chiloscyllium plagiosum | reverse complement strand
ACGCGGTCTCTCAATATTATCTCCAAGGCAACGACAGTTAAAAAGTCGAGTTCAGCTCAACACTTTGTGGTTAAATCACATAGCCCTCCCCCACACCCCTGCGGCTCAGTCACGTATCTGACAGGCGCTTTAGTTTCAGTGGGGCTGCCTGTCAGGATTCTGATGTGGAAGAGCCGGTGTTGGACGGGGGTGGGCATAGTTAAAAACCACACATCACCAAGTTGTACTTCCAAATAAACCTGTTGGAGTATAAGCTTTTGAGGTGTGCTGTGAGTTTTAACTTGATCAGGATTATCTCTATGGTAACAATTAAATGCTTCAACAATTACAGAGGCCATATGTTCCCCATATAATAGGTTCCCCTCTAGCAGTGTAAACTGCTATTCTGGCCCTGGGGATAGCTACTCAATCCCATCTAGCTTTCTGTGGATCTTAACAGTTTTTCTAATCTCCTAGTCTCGCCTTGGTCTTTGCCAATGTGTATGCTTTCTATTTCAATTTGACTCCCTTATTTCCTTACCCACCCACGGCAGATTACTCCTTTTCATAGAGTCCTCCCTTTTCACTGATATATACTTTTGCTCAGCAGTTTGAAAAATTATTTGATATTCCTCCACTGTCTGTCAACTGTCCCACCCTAAAGTCTTTGCTTCCAGTCTACATTAGCCAACTCCTGCCTCATCCTATTGTAGGTCTCCTTTGTTTAAGCACAGGATTTTGGGATTGGATTTAATCTTCCCGCTTTCCTTCTGTATTCTAAATTCAACCATACTTATCACAAGACTTTTATCAGATTGCGAGATGAGGCGATGTTACCTGGGTGTTTTGGTTTTCATTGTCAGAGACCTTCGCTCTGTGATAAATTATAGGATAGATATTTACAACAGAGTATTCTGGACGGTGTGAATGTACTGCACAGTCTGAAACCATAAATCACTGTCTCCCCTCAGTTTACATGATTTGGAGATGCCGGTGTTGGACTGGGGTGAACAAAATTTAAAAAATCACACAACGCCAGATATAGTCCAACAGGTTTAATTGGAAGCACACTAGTTTTCGGAGTGTCGCTCCTTTATCATGATCCAAT
>NW_025125193.1:0-1087 GCF_004010195.1 Chiloscyllium plagiosum | reverse complement strand
ACTGTACAGTAACCATCACAGCCCGACATACCTCGCACTGTACAGTAACATCACGGACCGACATACCTCCCACTCTACAGTAACCGTCATGGCCCGATATATCTCCCACTGTACAGTGACCATCACGGCCCGACGTACCTCCCACTGTAAAGTAAACATCACAGCCCGACATACCTCCCACTGTACAGTAACCGTCACGGCCCGACATATCCCCCACTGTACAGTAACTACCACGTCCCAACATACCTCCCACTGTACAGTGACCATCACGGCCCGACGTACCTCCCACTGTAAAGTAAACATCACAGCCTGACATACCTCCCACTGTACAGTAACCGTCACGGCCCGACATATCCCCCACTGTACAGTAACTACCATGTCCCGACATACCACGCACTGTACAATAACCATCATGGTCCGACATACCTCCCAATGTACAGTAACCATCACGGCCCGACATACCTCCCACTGTACAGAAACCATCACAGCCAAACAGATGGACAGATTTTTAGTTGGTAATGGGTTAAAGGATGATGGAGAGTGGGCAGGAAAGTGGAGTTGAGGCTGAGATGGGATCAGCCATGATTGTATTAAATGGTGGAGCGGGCTCGAGGGGCTGAATTGCCTGCTCCTGCTCCTAGTTCTTATGTTCATCGACCCCCTCCCAATTGCTGCAACTTTGTGAATCATCTCCCCCTCCCAATTGCTGCAACTTTGTGAATCATCTTGGAATGTTTTGGACATTGAAGGTGCTCTGTGAATTCAAGATCTGTGTGGATTTTATGTGGGGACAGAATTGTGCGGGTGGGGGAGGTGATAGCTCCAGCAAGTGAATATCCCGCTGAGAGGCTCCAGCCTTCCATATGCAGAATGGGGAAGTGGGGGAGTCAGAATATACTGTCAGGGTTCATGGCACTCTCCCCCACAATGTGGTTGGCTCTGAACTGCCCTCTGAACTGGCCAAGCAAGGCTCTCAGTTGTATAAATCGTGATGACGTCTCGACCAAGAAATAAGATGGGACAGACCACCCAGCATCGATCTAAACACCAAAACGACAATGACAGAAATAGCCCTGTCTACCCTGCT
>NW_025125192.1:0-1087 GCF_004010195.1 Chiloscyllium plagiosum | reverse complement strand
TGAATGGGCTAAAATAACCTTGGTGACTCAGGGGTCCAAGGATAATATCGAGGATTATACAGAGAGGAAGCCTGAAGTGTGTAAGGACCACGGGGGATTACCAAACCCCAACCTGTGATGATGAAATAGGTTTGATGTATTTAAAAGATGACATGGGACCCTATTTAACTGTAATTACAAACATGAGACTCCCCGTGGGAGATAATTCTAACCACACTCTGAATTGCGTCATGAGAGCTGAGGCAAATGCAGAAACACAGGGGAATAGCTGCAGTACAGGGAGGGTAATCAGACCCACAATGTTACAAGGGAAGCAGGAAAGGGCACATAGACAAGGAACGTAGGCACAGAGAGGGAGATATGTATTCATATTGTGAGTGGCCTGTGTTCACTTAAGTATATGTATAGCCCATGAATATTCATTGACGCGCTGCTGAAGGGCCAAAACTGCAAGATGCTAACACTGGAGCATCTTTGTTAGTTACGGATAAGCATTTACCCCTCACTCCCTCAATTACTAAAATGAGAGCAGTCGGAGAGGGAACCTAGGAAGCTGGATGAAGCAAACCTGCCCCGATGTAAACTGGGAGTATGACAAAATGTATTCAGATATGGAGGTGTGAAACTCAAGAAGGGACCTTCTGGGAGTTCCTCCTATTTATGCAACTATTGACATCAACACCTGAATTTAAACATGGGGATGCTCCGGCCAGGACTGGGACAGAAAGAAAAGGAGAGGCAACCTCTCCGGAGTAGCTGCATTGCAGGGAGACTGGGACAGTCAAAGAATCTGGTGGGTTATAGCTCGGACGAACTCAGCGATGTGCGTAACTCAAACAGGAAAGTGGGTTGTTGTCTATCGACCCTGTAGAGATCGAGGGCCCTCTCACTCCCCACACAAACAGGATCTCATCAAAACTGGGGATGAGTGCGCAATAATTGTGAGAGTGACAGATTGACAGAAGCTGGGAATAGTCTGGCTCCATACCTGTGGACATTGAATGGCAGATGAAAGTGGTGTTTACTGACTGAGGAGAACAGGCGACCAGGATGCTATTACCTCAGGGATCCTGCAATATTCCAGTAT
>NW_025125191.1:0-1087 GCF_004010195.1 Chiloscyllium plagiosum | reverse complement strand
GATAGCAATGTGCTGTATTAACCCTCACACACAGATAGCAGTCTGATAGCAGTGTGCTGTATGAACCCTCACACACAGACAGCAGTCTGATAGCAGTGTGCTGTATTAACCCTCACACACAGACAGCAGTCTGATAGCAGTGTGCTGTATGAACCCTCACACACAGACAGCAGTCTGATAGCAGTGTGCTGTATTAACCCTCACACACAGACAGCAGTCTGATAGCAGTGTGCTGTATTAAGCCTCACACACAGACAGCAGTCTGATAGCAGTGTGCAGTATTAACCCTCACACACATACAGCAGTCTGATAGCAGTGTGCTGTAATAACTCTCACACACAGACAGCAGTCTGATATCAGTGTGCTGCATGAACCCTCACACACAGACAGCAGTCTGATAGCAGTGTGCTGTATTAACGCTCACACACAGTCAGCAGTCTGATAGCAGTGTGCTGTATTAACCCTCACACACAGACAGCAGTCTGATAGCAATGTGTTGTATTAACCCTCACACACAGACAGCAGTCTGATAGCAGTGTGCTGTATTAACCCTCACACACAGACAGCAGTCTGATAGCAGTGTACTGTATAAACCCTCACACACAGTCAGCAGTCTGAGAGCAGTGTGCTGTATTAACTCTCACACACAGACAGCAGTCTGATAGCAGTGTGCTGTATTAACTCTCACACACAGTCAGCATTCTGATAGCAGTGTGCTGTATTAACCCTCACACACAGTCAGCAGTCTGATAGCAATGTGCTGTATTAACCCTCACACACAGACAGCAGTCTGATAGCAGTGTGCTGTATTAACCCTCACACACAGAGAGCAGTCTGATAGCAATGTGCTGTATTAACCCTCACACACCGACAGCAGTCTGATAGCAATGCGCTCTATTCATCCTCACACACAGGCAGCAGTCTGATAGCAGTGTGCTGTATTAACCCTCACACACAGTCAGCAGTATGATAGCAGTGTGCTCTATTAATCCTCACACACAGGCAGCAGTCTGACAGCAGTATGATGTATTAACCCTCACACACAGTCAGCAGTCTGATAGCAATGTGCTCTATTAATCCTCACACA
>NW_025125190.1:0-1087 GCF_004010195.1 Chiloscyllium plagiosum | reverse complement strand
AAATCTAATTTGGCCTCTCCCTTTGTTGGCCTGTTCCATTACACATTATTTAAGGAATCTATCTCAGATACACTCAATACTCTCCTCGTCAAGGCCACCCTGACTGAGCTGCTTCGACCAATCGACATGATGATTAAAATCCCGCATGATAATTACCATACCATTTTTTCAGGTGTTATTTATGTCCTTGTTTACTGCCCTCCCCAATGTAATCTTAAAATTTGGAGCCGGTAGACTCCGACAATCAGTGACATTTTCTTTTTGGAACTTCTAATTTCCTCCCAAATGGATTCAAACGCATTCTCCATAGAACCTATATCATCTGAGAGCACCGGTCTGAGGTTGTCCTTAAATGTTTGAGTTAGACCACCTTCCTTACCACCATTTCTGTCCTTCCAAATTGACTCATGCCCGTGAATATTTACCCCCCAGTCTTGACTATGCTGTCTCCATGTCTCTGCAAAGTGTATTAAATCGTATTCATTCGTGATGATTTATGCCGTTATGTCTCCAACCTTTTCCGAAAAGTACGAGCATTCAGGTATAGTGCCTTTATGGTCGCATTCTTACCTATTGATTAACAACATCTCTAATAATTTCTTCTAAGGTATCCTTCCTTCTTGCTTATTGCTGCTCCTCACTTGTCCATTTCTGACCTCCCTGCTTAGAATACAAGGGCTCAATTACACCTTCCAGGTGAAGCAATACTTTCCCTACACTTCGCACAATCTAGTCATATTGTGATCGCCACTACCTTGGGAAACGAAGTATGGATTGAATGACAGTTTGCAGAATGCCAAGTTCTATCGTCAAAAATGTCCCTGATTTTCCAGTTGACTGCTCCTTTAGCACAGAACCATGTTTCCTGGCCAACGTCTCTATCTCAGGTTTACTGCAGTGTTCCACCATAGCTCAGCGTATGCAGAAAAAGCAACAGACCATTTTTTGCTTGAGGACCCCACAACCCTCCATATCAATTTCAGTTATTTTAGAGGCCTGAAGTTTCCCATGTTTTGGCCCCCGACACACTCACCAAGCCGTGTTACACACTACCTTGGTTAGTCATAAACAGTCTCTGTGAACATTT
>NW_025125189.1:0-1087 GCF_004010195.1 Chiloscyllium plagiosum | reverse complement strand
GGCTTGATTAAGCTTCACAAAGAATGTTACTGCACGTCCTTCATTCAATCATGGGTTGTTTTCAGCACATGAGGCTGTTCGGTCCATCGCAGAGTGACTAGCTCTCTGCAAGAACAACTGAGTTAGTCCCAATCCTTGCTTTTTCTCCATAGCTGTGAAATAATTTTTCTCTGCTGTTTGTCAAAGCCACAACTGAATGCACCTCTTTCATGACCACAGTCTAAGGCCTAAGTACTCACTGCACAAAAATAATTCTCATTTTGCCTTTAATATTTTTGTCAATGAACTTAAATTGGAGTCCTCTGGGTTACAAGCGAAAGGAGCCCTTTTCTTCCTCCCTACTCTCTCCAGCCCCTTAAGATCTTGGACACTTCAATCAAATCTCCTCTCAAACCTACCTTCTCCCCATTTTCATGGAATTGGAGTCTCGTATCCGTGGAATCTCTCCTGACTCTCAATGTCCTCCAAAATGCCTGAGCAAGCCCCTGGATTCAATAACAGTTAAGATTGGTTGACAAAATGGTGGCTTTGCCAAGATGGTGCGCAGCCCACGAAAAAGTGAAGCAATCTTGTAAATCTTTCCTCCACCCTCTGCAATGTCTTCAAATCCTCCCCAAGGTCATTGTGTCTAAGAACTAGACACGATACTCCAGTTGAGACTGAACTAGTGTTTCACAAAGGTCCAACATAACCAATTTGTTTCGATACTCTACATCCAATATGTCAAGCACATGACCTTATAAATGATGTTAACATATGTTTCAACTTGGTGAAAGTGAGGACTGCAGGTGCTGGAGATCAGATTCGAGAGTGGGGTGCTGGAAAAGCACAGCAGGTCAGGCAGCATCCGCAGACCAAGAGAATCAACGATTCGGGCATAAACTCTTCATTAGGAATGTGAGGAGGAGAGGGGTGGGGTTGGATGAAAGGGGCTGAGAAATAAATAGGAGGGTGGGCGTGGTGCTCTGTAATTTTAAATGACTAATGCACATATATGCCCAAAACAGGAGAGTTGACGTTTTGGGCATAAGCTCTTCATCAGGAATGAGGCTTATGGGCCAGGACTGAGAGATAAATGGGTTGGGGA
>NW_025125188.1:0-1087 GCF_004010195.1 Chiloscyllium plagiosum | reverse complement strand
ATCTACCTATGAGAATGAAATCATTGCCGATTTAAATATCCTTCTGGATCACTAATATCCTTCAATGAAGGAATCTTCTGTCCTCACCTGGTCTGGCTGACATGCAAATCCAGACCCACAGCAATGTCATTGACTCTCAATCGCCCCCTGAAATGGTCTAGTGAGTCATTCAGTTGTACCAATCGTTACAAAGTTTCAAAGAAATGAAACCGGCTGGACCACCTGGCATTAAACCCTGCACCGGAAAAATCAACATTAGAAACATCACTGTAGAACCTCCAAAGTCTTCCTTGCTATCATCTAATGGGTAGTGCCAAAACTGAGACAACTGCCTTACAGACTATTCAAGCAACAGCCCGACATAGTCATACTCACGGACTCATGCCTGACAGAAATAACCCAGACGCCACCATCACCATCCCTTGATATGTCCTGTCTCAAAGGCAGGACCTATCCAGCAGAGGGGGCAGCTCAGTGAGGTACAGTTGATAGGTTGTTGCTCTGGGAGTCCCCAAAATTGACTCCAGAGCCAATGAAGTCCCATGGCTTCTTTTTAAACATGGACAACGATGTCTCTTGCTGATTACCACGTAACGTAGTTCATCATATGAATCAGTACTCCTCTATGTTAAACAACACTTGGAGAAAGAACTGACTGTGGCAAGGGCACAAAATGTATTCTGGCTGGGAGATTTCAAAGTCGACCACCAAGACTGGTTCGGCAGCAGTAAGTACTGATCAGGCTGGTCGGGTCAAAAAAGGACATAGCTACTAGATTGGGTATGCAGCAGATGGTGAGGGAAAGAACAAGAGGGAAAAAAAAAACCCATATATGACCTCATCCTTACCAATCTACCAACAGCGGATATATCTGTCCATGACAGTATCGGTAAAAGTCTCACGGTGACATTCAAAATAAACTCTTTTGTGTTATGTGGCACTATCACCATGCTAAATGGTACAGACTTCGAAGAGATCTAGCAACTCAAGACTGAGCGTCCATCAGACACAGTGGACCACCAATAGAACCAGAACTGTACTCAAGCACTATCTATAATGTCACAGCCCAAAATATCCCCAACTCAAC
>NW_025125187.1:0-1087 GCF_004010195.1 Chiloscyllium plagiosum | reverse complement strand
CTGCTTTCTCAGTACCTCAGATAGTTCTCCCTCAATATGTCAAAAAGTGCTTCCTCAGTTCCTCACTTAGTTCTCCCTGAGTTCCTCAGATCGTGCTCCCTCAGTACCTCAGAAAATGCTCCCTCAATATCTCGAAAAGTGCTCCCTCAGTACCTCAGATAGTGCTCCCTCAATACCTCAGATAGTGCTTCCTCAGTACCTCACATAGTGCTTCCTCAGTACCTCACATATTTCTCCCTGAGTTCCTCAGATAGTATTCCCTTAATACCTCAGAAGGTGCTGCATCAATACCTCAGATAGTGTTCCCTTAATACCGCAGACAGTGCTCCCCCAATACCTCAGATAGTGGTCCTTCAGTACCTCAGAAAATGCATCCTCAATATCTCAAAAAGTGCTCCCTCTGGACCTCAGATAGTGCTCCCTCAATACCTCAGAATGTGCTCCCTCAATATATCAAAAAGTACTCTCTCAGCCCCTCAGATATTGCTCCCTCAATACTTCAGAAAGTGCACCCTCTGTACCTCAGAAAGGGCTCCAATAATACCACAGATAGTGTTTCCACAAATCACAGAAAGTGCTCCCTCAAGACCTCACTTAGTACACCCTCAATACCTCGGATAGTGCTTCCTCAGTGCATCAGATTGTGCACCCTCAATAGCTCAGGTAGTGCTCCCTCAGTACCTCAGATAGTACTCCCTTAATACCTCAGATAGTGCTCCCTCAATACCTCAGATATTGCTTCCACATTACATCAGATATTTCTCCCTCAGCACATCAGATAATGTGCTCTCAATTCCTCAGATAGTTTTCCCTCAATTCCTCAGAAAGTGCTCCCTCAGTACCTCAGATAGTGTTTACACAGTACATCTGATAGTGCTCCCTCAATATATCAAAAAGTGCTCTCTCAGCACCTCAGATAGTGCTCCCTCAATACTTCAGAAAGTGCTCCCTTTGTACCTCAGAAAGTGCTTCAA
This sequence comes from Chiloscyllium plagiosum, assembly GCF_004010195.1. Lineage (NCBI taxonomy): Eukaryota > Metazoa > Chordata > Chondrichthyes > Orectolobiformes > Hemiscylliidae > Chiloscyllium > Chiloscyllium plagiosum. The sequence continues at coordinate 113 of NW_025125187.1, read as the reverse complement.
TAATACCACAGATGGTATTTCCTCAAGACACAGAAAGTGCTCCCTCAAGACCTCACTTAGTACTCCCTCAATACCTCAGATATTGCTTCCTCAGTGCATCAGATTGTGCACCC